>NW_026782885.1:0-189869 GCF_031769215.1 Ylistrum balloti
CTTCTACGTCTACAACGCTATGATTTCACTCTAATCTACAGGCCAGGCAAGGAATTAGTAGTAGCGGACACACTTTCTCGTGCATATCTTCCCAACAAGGATGGGAACATGGATGAAGAACTCAGTTGTCATGTACACACTGTTTTGAACAGTCTACCTGTCTCTGTCAATAAAATGGATCAAATTCGCACTCGAACACGAGGTACTCAACAACTCAGTCAAGTTAAGGCATTGATAGAGAATGGCTGGCCAAAATAAAAATGTTCTAACAAAAAACCTACAAGAGTTTTGGAAACTTAGAAATGAACTAACTATCAACGAAGGCATAGTGCTCAAAGGAGAAAGGATAGTAATTCCGGAAAGTCTCCAAGATGAAATACTGTCAGATCTTCATGTAGGTCACTTTGGTATAGAAAAACCAAACTCAGAGCCAGAAGTATTGTTTATTGGCCTGACACTATATCAAGGTGTATTACCTGTATGGATATGAGGAACAACAATCAGAAAGAACCTTTGAAGCCAACACCTGTACCAAGTGGACCGTGGCAAGTTGTGGGGAACCGAGTTATTCTCATGGAACCAGTCAGACTTCCTGATAGTCACTGATTACTATTCCCGATACTTTGAGGTAGCAAAGTTGGAGAACACTGAAAGTGTAACAGTAATAACACACCTGAAATCTATCTTTGCACGACATGGAATACCGTTTGAAGTGAGGAGCGACAATGGTCCACAATATTCCTCATCCGAATTCAAAACATTTGCGACAAAGTGGAAGTTTAAACACACAACATCAAGTCCCTATTTTGCTCAGCGAACGGCTTAGCAGAGAAATCTGTACAAACCATGAAACGCATCCTTGAGAAACCAACGCTAACGGGCAAATACCGTATTCTACTCGAGTACAGGAACTCGCCTACGGATACAGAATCACCAGCACAACTACTCATGAGCAGAGAGCTTAGATCTGTGCTACCAGTTACCCAACTTAAACTTCAACCATGTGTAGTGTCTTCAGAACACGTTCAGAAAACCAGACAGAAATCGCAGCAAAAGCAGAAAAAATATTTCGATATTGGAGCCAAACGCCTTTCGGAATTAAATGACGGAGATAAGATTCGTTTTAAACACAGAGGACAATGGAGCTCCAGGAAACATTTATAATCACTCTGAATACCCGAGGTCCTACACAGTAGTGACACCTGATGGTGAGAAGTTTCGTCGAAATCGTCGAGACATCATTCAGTCACGAGAGGAAACATTCAGGAGAAACACAGAGGACATTCCTGATTTCATGGAGCAAGAATCAACTACGAAACCTAGTGACACGCCAACGCATAAGGCGACAGCACTAGCAATGCCCACCGGAACTCTCTGAGTATGAAGACAAAATACGGCAGAAGTGTGAAACTGCCAGCACGATTCAAAGATTATGAGATGTGAAGTGCACAGGGGCAGAATAATCTCCCTTTTAATGTTAGGTCTCAGGCAGGACAGTCTATCCTGATCCTGGTAGTTATGCTTGATAAAATTCATCAGTAAAGAGTTCAAAATCAAAACTATTTTTGGTCCATTATCTTCTGGTGAATTTGGTAACTCATAATTGCAAAATTATCACATTTTATTTGTTGCTTGTGTTCCATATATAATTCTCAATCAAGAGGGTTGGATATACACTATTAGTTAGAAACTGTGACAATTTTATAAAGAACAAAGAAATATTAAGTTTCAGACATGTATCAACATGCAGTTTAATTTCAGCTATTTTGTTTCAGTATGGTCAATTAACCACAAAATACAAGTTACATATATATCATATGCTCCCTCCAATCACAAATGAACTTTTAAAGATAAAATACCTATTTTCAAAAGGGGAGTTGTAATGATCTATAGTAGTTGTAATCTCGTAAGAGTTATCTCTCAATCTCTCGTGTATTGGTTATATGACAGCCTCGTTCTGAAAATAAAAATAAACATGGAGCTGAGAAGAAACGTGTACACCCGACAAAACTGCACTTCCGGTTGAGTCTGACATTCCAATGTAAACATGGTGAAACACTGCTGTTGGGGTGATTGTCGGAGTGACGACCGCTACAGAAATGCAGATCATATGCAGGACGTGTTCTTCATACCGTTTCCCAAGCCTAAAACACAGCATGAAAAATGTAGATTGTGGGTTTCCTTGTGCGGGCGTAAAAACTGGGGGGTTACCAATGTAAACAAACACACTTACATATGCAGCAAGCATTTCTTTGGAGGAAACGGTCCTACCATTGACCATCCCAATCCTTTGCCGGCATCTGGTACGGCCATTGATATAAAACGAGCACAGAGAAGAGCTCGACCATACCCCAGGTCCAGATCATTGCCAGCATCAGTGATAAAGAAATGTAAGTATTAGCGTTCAAATCCATAACAATACACATGTAAGGTAGAATATAGTCCGAAGCCGAAGGGTTCTGACATTTTTTTTTTGGTTGGGGGGGTTGGGGGGGAGGTTGCTCCAAAATTCTGCTAGTGTGGCTAAAATAATCTAAGCAAACATATACAGGTATACTGGACAAATATTACTAGTCCTATAATATATGACTTAACAATCCTGTCATAATATTTAACCTTTATTTTCAGATTTTTGACATTTACCATTTACTGCCGAATGTTTAATATCAAGACAGAATTGTGAAGTCATATATTATAGGACTACATGTGAGTTATCAGTTTTATGAATTGTAACTGGGAATAAAATCCACACATAGCTACATATTACACAGTTCATTATCATTAACTTAAAGAACCTTCAAACCTTGCCTCTCCAGAGTCATGTATTTTGAGGTAAAATATACACTTTTCAAGTCAATTCAGAGTTAAATAATGTGAAGCACTTTGGTACATTTCTATAAAAGGAACATCACTACTTGTAGATAATCATTTATTATGTTTAATTAATTGATGTTGTGATTAGTTAATACCTGGTATTTAGAATATCAATATTGAATTTGTTACAGGCCAAATTGACGACACCAAACTGATAATGCAGCAGGAAAACCACAACAATTCATTCAGTATCTTGAGTAAGTCTTAAGAATAGGAAACAACAACTCACATGATTATTCAGCTGAATTCTATCAATTTTATTATTTCTCCTTGGTTATTGCTGGTTGTATCAAACATGTTGTGTATATAACAACTAAGAAATCTTCTGTAAAATATCAACAATTTGATCATGTCTCTTCGCCATAATAAGTATTCCTTTGCTACAGGTGACCATGCCTACACTATTCAACCCAGAGGTCCAGGAGAGAGAGGTACACAAACAGATAGTGTGGAGACCAGAAATTTTGGCACTCAGACAGATCTTACTATCAACTGCTTAAAGAACTATGACGATCAGCAGCTTCAAAATGAAGGCCTAATACGTCGACACCTGACAGCAACTAATGTAACTAAAGATGACTCCTCATGCAAATTTTACACAGGTTGGTTTTAGTTAAAGTTGCACAGTGCATTATTAATTAAAGATTCAAATATCCTTTTTTATGTTTCTGAAGAGAATAATAAGTACATAACCTGTAGGAAAAGGCATTCATATTCCAAATGACAGCATATTATGAGTACTATTTGCCAATGCTGTTGTTTTGGTGACGAAAAACATACGTCTCCTTCCCAAGCAAAAAAATATATTTTACCTTTGACCTAAAGGTCAAGGTCAGAGTGACCTTTTGTAAGTGCAGCGCACATCTCCTTTAGGTGATGCAACTACATACTGGGCTTGGGCAAAATATTATTTGAAGAACCAGAACAAGAAAATGTACTTATACAATATGTCTCCCTTCATTCAAAGGGGAGACATAATTAACTTTTTACTGGGATTATGTTGAGTTTTGTTTATTGCTCTTTCAGGGTTGTCAATGGCATTGCTCTCACTGGTGTTTGGATGGCTAAAAAATAAAGCTAAAAACATGACCTACTGGTGTGGAGCAGAAACAAATAAGGACAAAGTTGAGGTAAATTAATGAAAACAGTGTACATCTACCCACAAATGTAATTAAAATTTTAAGGATCATTTTTTTACA
Organism: Ylistrum balloti; assembly: GCF_031769215.1. Classification (NCBI taxonomy): domain Eukaryota; kingdom Metazoa; phylum Mollusca; class Bivalvia; order Pectinida; family Pectinidae; genus Ylistrum; species Ylistrum balloti. The sequence goes on from NW_026782885.1 coordinate 4,074, forward strand.
ATGGAAATTAGTATTACTGAAATTAAGGATTATTTTTAAGACTACAATTACAGGTTTTATAACAAAAATAATAAATGCACACAGCTAACTAATCAGCTGCAGCACACAATTAATAATTTCTATTTCTAATTTAAGGTATCAAATGTTGGAAGACCAAGGTCTCTATCATTATGGGAGGAATTCCTTTTGGCACTTCTGCGACTAAGAAAAGGGTATGACAACACCACACTGGGACAGATGTTTGGTATATCAGCAAGTTCTGTTAGCCGGATATTTTTACATGGATGTGTCTCATGTCCCGTGAGCTAAGGTTTTTAGTGTGTTGGCCATCTAGGGAACAGTGTAGAAGGAAGTTGCCAAAGTGTTTCAAGTGGTTTACTCGCACAAGGTGTGTTATAGATTGCACAGAGTTTTTCATACAGAAACCCAGTATGCCTTCCTCTCAACGGATAACCTGGTCCGCATACAAACATCACAATACCTTAAAAGTGTTAATGGGAATAACCCCCACAGGATCATTCAGTTTTGTATCTGGGGCTTTTACAGGTAGCATATCAGATAAAAACATAGTTCTGCAAAGTGGCTTTCTGGAAAAGATAGAATATGGTGATGACATTATGGCTGATCGGGGTTTCCTTATCCGAGGAGAGCTTGCCTTAAGAGGTGCTACACTAAATATGCCACCATTTGCCATGGGAAGACAACTCTGCAGCAAAGCAACAACAAAAACTAGGAGGATTGCTCATGCGAGAATTCACGTTGAGAGGGCAATAGGACGTTTAAAAAACTTCAGTCTACTTCAAGGGGTCTTAAGTCTGAAACTGAAAAATGTAATTGATGATGTTATTTTAGTTTGTGCAGCACTGTGTAATTTGGACAACCAACTTGTAAAGTAGTGGTCATGTGTGATCATTATGTGCAGTTAACTTGCTGATAATTACTGTAAAACAAAAGCAGTCCTTAGTTATGTCAGGAAAATGTTAAAGAGGCACTCCTTTGTTTGAAATGATTTTAGGTTGTAAAAATGAAACTTAAAGGAAAATAAGTATTTTTCCACAGTTGTAAAAGTTATTATCTTTACATTATTACTGCAATTTCACTCTCAAGTTAATCTAAAGCTTTCATGTTTTTGATGTCCGAATGCAGGAATGCCCCTTTCACCGATTTGTAGATTTAATTACCAGGATGATTAGACAATCTATATATAGAGTTCATTTTCCTGGTTGAGCTTTACAGTGCGTCAGCTTGTATTTCAGAGATCAAAGCACTTAACAAGTTTTGTTCAAAGTAAGTTTTCACCTTGTAAATCATATTTTCAAAGAAGATTTGGTCGAATTCACAGTGAGCAACATGGATGCCTTTGCGAGTGTAAATAACCAAATCAGTTGAAGAGAGTTCCAGAATACCCATATGTGCCTGAATCTGATGGAAATAGTCACTTTTCTCTGCTACCACCCATTTCCCATCAATAAGTTCACATCCTTTATGTACACCTGCCGTCTTTGGATTTTCATTTCTTAATGAATAAGGACATTTAATTTCAATATTTTTGTTTTCATGAGATGGATTCTTACATTTACAGGAGAAAACACCATCACTGCTGCAACCTATATAACATGTACAAGGATAAACAGTTAGGCCTTTTTGGGTGATTTTGCATCCTAAATGCTTCCTTCTGTTTGCTCGCATGTACAGATCATGACCCTTTTGCTCATTTTTCTTGCCCCATTCAAGAGGTGCTGGATCAATATCATCATCACTTGCATATTTACCAAGTAAAGATTTGAGTAAGGATGGTGGATTTCTGTTGTTGTCAATGGTGTCACAAACTTTTCTGAAACTTGATGCAGTAATCATACCAATACGGAAAGCATTCCACGTTTTGTTTTGGACTTGACCAATAGTTGCCTGTTCAATGTATTCTACCTGATCAGATGACAATGTTAAACAACCTGGTTCTTGTTCTAAGAAACCCTTGCAAAGGTGTGTAGACGTTACACTGTCTGTGTTAACTTCTTGATCAAGATATTGCTTCACATTTTGCCTGATAGAAAGTTTCATACATTTTTCATCAAGTTTTGTACATGTACCATTTTTTTCATCTGGGTCATCCAAAACAAGCAAGTCCAATGCTTGAGCATTTGGAGAAATCTGTGGACCAACAGAATTTAGTACAATCAGACAACCCAAAGTAAGAATGGAATCGATAACAATAGATTTCATAACTTGGAGTTCAATAAGCAGTTATTATCAGGGACTTTTGTTCAGCTTTACATTTACTGTAGGTCTATAAGAATATTTACCAGTTCAAATTTAGTAATTGAGCATTTCAAAATGTTTGAATTCTTACTTGTGCTTTTCATCTTAGAGAGAAGTAAAACAAGGGAAAACATTTTACTACTGTGATTTTATATGATACCTCTTTGAGGGATTGTGCAAAAGATGTTATCTGATCCTGAGTAGTAATGTCCCTCTGACTGCGGATTCTGGGATCATATGAAGCAGTTGACACACTTTCATCACTTTGATTCAGACTGCTGTATCTACCATATAAAGAGAGATTACTTGATACAACCTCTGCTTTTTTGATACATATGTACGTTGTATCTTGCGTTAAAATAGAATATTTTTGTTTTTTTTTTTTTTGTGAAATGATGTCATATCAAAATTATATTGAATAGAAAAAGAAAAACCTGAACAGTACTGGTAACAAGACGTGTAGTTCAAAATCCCTGACAATCATGATACATGTAATTTATTAAATTGTTTTTGTGAGTTTTCCACAGTGATTCTTTTTTCAATAATTGAATAGATACACATGTACATTCTCATATTATTGTTCCCATCATGTGCGTGCAACAGGAATTGGCAACTTTAACTTATATTTACTTTTACATGTACATGTTATTTGAAAGTGTAATTTTTTGTTGAATACACTCACTTGGCCTTTACCACTTTCAGCTTTTTAACCGGTACAGGATTATCATGAAGGTGAGGCCTTTTTGCCCACTGGTTTTCACCATCAGTTACAGACTTCTGCTCAAAGTTTTCTAACTCATATAATGCAGCAGAAACATGTCGGCATGCTCCATCTGCCCTGTAAGCATGTAATAAAGTATATTTTTTTATCAAGATCAGTACCAACTATTGATCAGTTGTATTGGAAATGATATTGGCCAGGGAGATAAATTGGTTTTCAGCAGAAAATTTAGCTTTACACACAATGTATATATCAATTTATATTATTTTTCCTGAGATTCATGCATTGTTTTGCCAATGTATTTGTTGAATTTTCACCATTGATTTAAATACACATGTATTGTCTGTAATACAGTGACTGTATATGTGTATTTTCTTTGCCGTAAAAAATGTATATAAACGTTCACTGATGACAGCTTCTGAAAGTTTATATGTAGTTTTACCACCTTGGATGCTATTTCAAATAGAATTGAAATAGAAATAGAAGTGAAGTTTGAATAAGACGAGAGCAGGTCATAGAACAAAATTATTTTTTATTATCTGAATCTTGTTGACTAATTGTAAGCTTACCCTCCTGTACATGTACAGTAACCTCACTATGTTCTTTTTCAATCAGAATCCAAAGATCATAGTGTTTTTTATTGAGGTAAGTCACTTCTCTCTGTGTTGGTTTACATTTAGCTTTAAACAGACAAACTGGATATGACTTCAGCTCATGAACAACAGTTCTTCAATGTGACCGTCAATAAAGAGTCTGTTTTTGTTTCATTCATTTGTGAAATCGAACGGACAAAAGACCGAATTTTATCTAATGTAACCGTATCTTTGCACGATATCAAAAATATTGAACGGCTTCACACAGGAACAAGAAAAACCTGAACAGATATACCTCTCCTAGACAAATAACTCTGGTACATGATATTGAGTAAAATCCCTGACGGATTCATTTGATACATGTAATTTATTAAATTGTTTAGCAATGAGTTTTCCACAGTGATTCTTTTTTGCGTTTAATTGTATACTGATTTACAAATGTTTTATCGATGATGTAATGCGTTTTAGTAAATGGAAATTATTTTTTTTTAGCTTTTTTTTTGTGAAATACATATCAAAATTATATCAGAGAATAGAAAAAGATATTACATTATTTCAGCTTTTTAACAACAGGTACGGATTCTGTAGTTTTCCACAGTGATTCTCAATACTATTGAATAATTGTATTATTGTTCCCATCTTTGCAACAGGAATTGGCAACTTTAACTTATATTTACTTTTACATGTACATGTTATTTGAAAGTGTAATTTTTTGTTGAATACACTCACTTGGCCTTTACCACTTTCAGCTTTTTAACCGGTACAGGATTATCATGAAGGTGAGGCCTTTTTGCCCACTGGTTTTCACCATCAGTTACAGACTTCTGCTCAAAGTTTTCTAACTCATATAATGCAGCAGAAACATGTCGGCATGCTCCATCTGCCCTGTAAGCATGTAATAAAGTATATTTTTTTATCAAGATCAGTACCAACTATTGATCAGTTGTATTGGAAATGATATTGGCCAGGGAGATAAATTGGTTTTCAGCAGAAAATTTAGCTTTACACACAATGTATATATCAATTTATATTATTTTTCCTGAGATTCATGCATTGTTTTGCCAATGTATTTGTTGAATTTTCACCATTGATTTAAATACACATGTATTGTCTGTAATACAGTGACTGTATATGTGTATTTTCTTTGCCGTAAAAAATGTATATAAACGTTCACTGATGACAGCTTCTGAAAGTTTATATGTAGTTTTACCACCTTGGATGCTATTTCAAATAGAATTGAAATAGAAATAGAAGTGAAGTTTGAATAAGACGAGAGCAGGTCATAGAACAAAATTATTTTTTATTATCTGAATCTTGTTGACTAATTGTAAGCTTACCCTCCTGTACATGTACAGTATGCTGCTTTGACCTCACTATGTTCTTTTTCAATCAGAATCCAAAGATCATAGTGTTTTTTATTGAGGTAAGTCACTTCTCTCTGTGTTGGTTTACATTTAGCTTTAAACAGACAAACTGGATATGACTTCAGCTCATTGAACAACAGTTCTTCAATGTGACCGTCAATAAAGAGTCTGTAATCGTCACAAGATTTGTATGCTTTGAGTTTCTTTTTGTCATAATCTGCCTTGCTGTTGATGAGGTAGTTAAACAAGTCATACAAAGAAAAATCTGGTATATTCGAAAAATCTGAGGTATAACCTGGTGCTGTAAACGGATTGTCGAACGGACAACCTACAGACCGAATTTTATCTAATGTAACCGTAGAGTCGTCTTTGCACGATAGACAGTCTGGGTCCACCGGTAAATTGAGTGTTTCTACGGCTTCACACAGGTTAACAAGCTTATTCTTTAAAATTCCAGTGACAGATATACCTCTCCTAGACAAATACTCTTTTAACTCTGGTACTTTCAGTGAACTAAATCGGGATATCGACATTTTTCATAGGTTAGAATTCCGACCGGATTTGTTTACACTGGATACACGATTGGAATGTCGGGTGTCACGTGACTACTACTCTTCGGATTATCGCCCCTTATTTATATGGCGGTTTATGCAAATGGACTATTGACCCTGATTTACAAGCGTTTAAGTGACACTGATCAGATAAAAGCATTCGACTGACCCTGATTTTCAAGCGTTTAGCAACGCTGATGAGATATAAGCATTTGACTGATCCTGATTTTCATGTGTTTTAGTGACACCGATTTATGACGATCAGAAAAAGCGCTTATCTGACCTTAAATTTTAAGCGTTTAAATGACACTGAATAGATGAAAGCGTTTGACTGGCCCTGATTTCCAAGCGTGTTGATCAGATAAAAGCGTTTTTCTTACCCTGATTTACAAACGTTTTATCGATGATGTAATAGCGTTTTAGTAAGTTTCATGGAAATTATTTTTTTTTAGCTTGATAGAAATACGTTTGACTAACCCTTACATTAGTTTTAGTGACTGATCAGAGAAAAACACACAAATCAGGGGAAAAACGTTTGACCTTTACATAGAAAGGTGTTCTCAGCTGCTTTTGGTTTTACAATCGTTTTAGTGACAAATATTTAAGGTTTCGACTAACCGCGTATTCGTGAAATAGATAAGGGAAAACGTTCGATTGACATTGATTAACAAGCGTTTCAGTGATAGTTTAAATGATCCCGATTTACACGCAGTTATCCAGATTAATAAACATATCTTTATTAACAAGTGTTTCAGTTCTTCAAATCAGGAAAAAAAATACCTTTATTTAGAAATGTTTTCTTACCTGTATTTCTGCTGTTGGATGAGATCAAGCTACTATTTGATATGATTGAAAATCATAGTATCTAGGGTATTTGGGAAGTACACCATTAGCTTTTATCCCCGAATCAAAGAATCTTACAAACGACAGGTTTCACTGCCACGTATTGTCCAAATTTTCTGCAACTGTTCCGTTGTACATCGTACGTTTTACTGTTAATGTGTCTAATCATTTCAAATTACCACTCAAGTTGTTCCTCTATACACCGGACAGTTTTAATCAACAATGTAAAACATAATTTCACTGATATCGAGTATTTCAATGTACAGCGAAAGTTCTGTTGTTTTAAATGTGCAAATATGTTCAAGTGTTTCAATGTACATCAGACATTCTACTTTCCTCAAATAGTACAATGTACCGTGGAAGTTTTACTGCTCTCGAACTGTTTCAATGTATAGATATGGTCTACTGTTCTCAAGTGTTTCAATGTATAGATATGGTCTACCGTTCTCAAGTGTTTCAATGTATAAATATGGTCTACCGTTCTCAAGTGTTTCAATGTATAAATATGGTCTATTGTTCTCAAGTGTTTCAATGTATAAATATGGTCTACTGTTCTCAAGTGTTTCAATGCATAAATATGGTCTACTGTTCTCAAGAGTTTCAATGCATAAATATGGTCTACAGTTCTCAAGAGTTTCAATGCATAAATATGGTCTACCGTTCTCAAGTGTTTCAATATATAAATATGGTCTACAGTTCTCAAGTGTTTCAATGCATAAATATGGTCTACCGTTCTCAAGTGTTTCAATATATAAATATGGTCTACCGTTCTCAAGTGTTTCAATGCATAAATATGGTCTACTGTTCTCAAGTGTTTCAATGTATAAATATGGTCTACCGTTCTCAAGTGTTTCAATGTATAGATATGGTCTACCGTTCTCAAGTGTTTCAATGTATAGATATGGTCTACCGTTCTCAAGTGTTTCAATGTATAGATATGGTCTACTGTTCTCAAGTGTTTCAATATATAAATATGGTCTACAGTTCTCAAGTGTTTCAATGTATAGATATGGTCTATTGTTCTCAAGTGTTTCAATGTATAAATATGGTCTACTGCTCTCAAGTGTTTCAATGTATAACGGGTCTACCGTTCTCAAGTTTTTCAATGTAGTATCTTATTGCATAACTGCAGTTAAACTGTTTTTCTTAGTGTTTCATTGTAAATCGGAAGTCTACAACCGTCTCTCCGAGTGTTTCACTGCACATTGTTCAGATGAATTTTTCCCCAATATTTCAACGTACAGCGGAAGACATTTCGTTGTAACTATTTGTGGAACTCTGGGAGGGGGGAGTAGTTGTGTATACATCCACTTTCTTGTACACCCGTCGTAGAGCTGACTTAAAATTTGGAAGTGGGTTATTTGGACGGCGATTCAGATTCCAAATAAAAATATTTTCTGTGTACTCTGTATAGGCCTCCTGATATCGCACATTTCTTTTTTTGGTATAATTTCCAGAATTCTAGAGACACTGCTATTCAGGAAACCCAACATTCATATCGCCCAACTAATACTATGTGAACTTTTTAACTGCAGAAAACACGCATGTTGTATATGGTATTATACACACCTTTTACATGACTAACGTACTCATCGACAAACCGAAATTTATAGGACGAAATTTGGGAGAGATCCGTCCTTTACTTAGAAATAGCAGTAACAAACTTCATTGAAAAAAATCATGATGGCTGCCTGTCGGTCATTTGGGTTTTTTTATCAGTCCCAAAATCAAACGGGCACAACTAGGGACCAAGAGGAACCTCCATATGCAATTTGAGAAAGATCCATACATTACATTTTTAGAAATAGCGATAACAAAAATTGTTTACGGACGGACGGACCACGGACGCAGGGCGATTAAAAAATACAAAAAAAAATTCTATGCGGATATATATGGTATTGTAGAACGTTATTCTACTTTGAATCCTGGAAACTTTTGGAAAATTGTCCGCAAACTAATAAAATCTTACACATCTACACAACTCAATGACATAAGACATACACAACTCAATGACATAACAGACATACACAACTCAATGACATAACAGACATACACAACTCAATGACATAAAAGGTTTTCTTTGTCATTAATATTTAGATATTGTTTGGATGCTGGTATCTTTCCAGAAAATTAGCAATATTTATGCCATATTTTCTAGGTGTTTCAATGTACAGCATAAGTTTATCTGTTGTCCAGGAGTTTCATTGTACAGCATAAGTTTATCTGTTGTCCAGGAGTTTCATTGTACAGCATAAGTTTATCTGTTGTCCAGGAGTTTCATTGTACAGCATAAGTTTATCTGTTGTCCAGGAGTTTCATTTTACAGCAAAGTTTATCTGTTGTCCAGGAGTTTCATTGTACAGCATAAGTTTAACTGTTGTCCAGGTGTTTCAATGTACAGTATAAGTTTAACTGTTATCCAGGTCCCGGTCTTTCGAAAGTTAAGATTTAACCAGTGGTTAGTGAAGAATGAGAAATTCACTCAAAATAAATCAATCTGAACCGCCTCAATAAATCTACAAAACTGTGATATTATAAATTACGTTTCCACTTTTGATTAATTCATGTTTAACAATTTTCACTAACCACTGGTTATTTCTAACCAGCCTTTGAACCAGGGACAAGTGTTTCAAAGTGTAGCAGGAATTTACTCTGGTCCAAGTCTTCACAGTAAGGCGGAGATTTTACTATTTTCAATAAAAAATCATTGCGGAAGTTTAATCCAACTCTTCAGTTTTTACACTGTACAACGTAAGTTTAACCCTTCTCTGGGGTTGTTACACTGCACAGCGGAAGTTTTCCTTTTTTCTAAATTTTTGACTCCACAACGGAAGTTTATAGTTGTCCAAGTGTCACCAGTACGGCAAAGGTTTCTATATTTTCAGTTTTTCGCCGTGTAACTCTTCTGTCAGTTTTAACTCTGCGCGGTGAAAATTTACCCTCGTCTTAGTTTTTGGATGAACATTGGAACTTTTTGTCATTCTTTTCATCAGTCGGGCATGTAGAAGTGGTTATATGTTGAACTTCCGGTAGCATTTTCTTGTCTAATATGGCCATATTACCATGTGTATTTAGCAAACAGTAGCTTTTTCACCACACGGTAGCTAACGTGTTTTGTATCACAACAGAACGGTTCTTGTAACACAGTATAACTATTAGGTATCACGTGATTGGAAAGATTCATATGTCATTGGGAACTGTTCGTGTAACACAAGGGAACGGATCACGTAGCGCAGGTGAACAAATCACGTGTCGAGGGGCATAATTTGTGTATCACAGGGGAACGAATCACGTAGCGCAAGGGAACGAATGGTTCGTGTATCACAGGGGCATAATTAACACGTGTGTATCACAGGGGAATGGTTTGTGTATCACAGGGAAAAATGGTTTGTGTATCACAGGGGAATGGTTTGTGTATAGCAGGGAAATGGTTTGTGTATCAGAAATGGTTTGTGTATCACATGGTTTGTGGGGAATGGTTTGTGTATCACAGGGGGAATGGTTTGTGTATCACAGGGAAATGGTTTGTGTATCACAGGGAAATTGCAGGGAAATGGTTTGTGTATCACAAGGGATAATTTGTGTTTCACAGGGGAATGGTTTGTGTATCACAAGGGATAATCGTGTATCACAGGGAAATAGTTTGTGTATCACAGGGAAATGGTTTGTGTATCACAGTGGAATGGTTTGTGTATCACAGGGCGAATGGTTTGTGCAGGGAAATGGTTTGTGTATCATAGGGAAATGGTTTGTGTATCATGGCAGGGAAATGGTTTGTGTATCACAGGGAAATGGTTTGTGTATCACAGGGAAATGGTTTGTGTATCACAAGGGATAATTGGTTTGTGTATCACAGGGGAATGGTTTGTGTATCACAGGGGAATGGTTTGTGTATAATTCGTGTATCATAGGGAAATGGTTTGTGTATCACAGGGGAAGGGTTTGTGTTTGTGGTGTGTGTATCACAGGGGAATGGTTTGTGTATCACAGGGATAATGGTTTGTGTATCACAGGGTAATGGTTTGTGTATCACAGGGGAATGGTTTGTGTATCACAGGGAAATGGTTTGTGTATCTCAGGGGGAATGGTTTGTGTATCACAGGGGAATGGTTTGTGTATCACAGGGAAATGGTTTGTGTATCACAGGGAAATGGTTTGTGTATCACAGGGAAATTGCAGGGAAATGGTTTGTGTATCACAAGGGATAATTCGTGTTTCACAGGGGAATGGTTTGTGTATCACAGGGAAATGGTTTGTGTATCACAGGGAAATTGCAGGGAAATGGTTTGTGTATCACAAGGGATAATTCGTGTTTCACAGGGGAATGGTTTGTGTATCACAAGGGATAATTCGTGTATCACAGGGAAATGGTTTGTGTATCACAGGGGAAGGGTTTGTGTTTGTGGTTTGTGTATCACAGGGAAATGGTTTGTGTATCTCAGGGGGAATGGTTTGTGTATCACAGGGGGAATGGTTTGTGTATCACAGGGAAATGGTTTGTGTATCACAGGGAAATTGCAGGGAAATGGTTTGTGTATCACAAGGGATAATTCGTGTTTCACAGGGGAATGGTTTGTGTATCACAGGGAAATGGTTCACAGGGAAATGGTTTGTGTATCACAGGGGAAGGGTTTGTGTTTGTGGTTTGTGTATCACAGGGGAATGGTTTGTGTATCACAGGGATAATTCGTGTATCACAGGGGAATGGTTTGTGTATCTCAGGAAAATGGTTTGTGTATCACAGGGGAATGGTTTGTGTATCACAGGGGAATGGTTTGTGTATCACAGGGGGAATGGTTTGTGTATCACAGGGGGAATGGTTTGTGTATCACAGGGAAATGGTTTGTGTATCACAGGGAAATTGCAGGGAAATGGTTTGTGTATCACAAGGGATAATTCGTGTTTCACAGGGGAATGGTTTGTGTATCACAAGGGATAATTCGTGTATCACAGGGAAATAGTTTGTGTATCACAGGGAAATGGTTTGTGTATCACAGGGAAATGGTTTGTGTATCACAGGGGAATGGTTTGTGTATCACAGGGAAATGGTTTGTGTATCACAGGGGAAGGGTTTGTGTATCACAGGGGGAATGGTTTGTGCATCACAGGGGGAATTGGTTGTGTATCACAGGGAAATGGTTTGTGTATCACAGGGGAAGGGTTTGTGTATCACAGGGGGAATGGTTCATGTATCTCAGGGGAATGGTTAATGTATCACAGGGGAATGGTTTGTGTATCACAGGGAAATGGTTTGTGTATCTCAGGGGGAATGGTTTGTGTATCACAGGGGAATGGTTTGTGTATCACAGGGGAATGGTTTGTGTATCACAGGGAAATGGTTTGTTTATCACAGGGAAATGGTTTGTGTATCACAGGGAAATGGTTTGTGTATCACAGGGAAATGGTTTGTGTATCTCAGGGGGAATGGTTTGTGTATCACAGGGGGAATGGTTTGTGTATCACAGGGAAATGGTTTGTGTATCACAGGGAAATGGTTTGTGTATCACAGGGGAAGGGTTTGTGTATCACAGGGAAATGGTTTATGTATCTCAGGGAAATGGTTTGTGCATCACAGGGGGAATTGGTTGTGTATCACAGGGAAATGGTTTGTGTATCACGGGGGAATGGTTTGTGTATCACAGGGAAATGGTTTGTGTATCACAGGGGGAATGGTTTGTGTATCACAGGGGGAATGGTTTGTGTATCACAGGGAAATGGTTTGTGTATCACAGGGAAATTGCAGGGAAATGGTTTGTGTATCACAAGGGATAATTCGTGTTTCACAGGGGAATGGTTTGTGTATCACAAGGGATAATTCGTGTATCACAGGGAAATGGTTTGTGTATCACAGGGGAAGGGTTTGTGTTTGTGGTTTGTGTATCACAGGGAAATGGTTTGTGTATCTCAGGGGGTATGGTTTGTGTATCACAGGGGGAATGGTTTGTGTATCACAGGGAAATGGTTTGTGTATCACAGGGAAATTGCAGGGAAATGGTTTGTGTATCACAAGGGATAATTCGTGTTTCACAGGGGAATGGTTTGTGTATCACAAGGGATAATTCGTGTATCACAGGGAAATGGTTTGTGTATCACAGGGGAAGGGTTTGTGTTTGTGGTTTGTGTATCACAGGGGAATGGTTTGTGTATCACAGGGATTTGTGTATCACAGGGGAATGGTTTGTGTATCTCAGGAAAATGGTTTGTGTATCACAGGGGAATGGTTTGTGTATCACAGGGGAATGGTTTGTGTATCACAGGGGGAATGGTTTGTGTATCACAGGGGGAATGGTTTGTGTATCACAGGGAAATGGTTTGTGTATCACAGGGAAATTGCAGGGAAATTGTTTGTGTATCACAAGGGGGTGTTTCACAGGGGAATGGTTTGTGTATCACAAGGGATAATTCGTGTAGTTTGTGTATCACAGGGAAATGGTTTGTGTATCACAGGGAAATGGTTTGTGTATCACAGGGAAATGATTTGTGTATCACAGGGGAAGGGTTTGTGTATCACAGGGGGAATGGTTTGTGCATCACAGGGGGAATTGGTTGTGTATCACAGGGAAATGGTTTGTGTATCACAGGGGAAGGGTTTGTGTATCTCAGGGGGAATGGTTCATGTATCTCAGGGAAATGGTTTGTGTATCACAGGGGGATGGTTTGTGTATCACAGGGAAATGGTTTGTGTACCTCAGGGGGAATGGTTTGTGTATCACAGGGGAATGGTTTGTGTATCACAGGGGAATGGTTTGTGTATCACAGGGAAATGGTTTGTTTATCACAGGGAAATGGTTTGTGTATCACAGGGAAATGGTTTGTGTATCACAGGGGGATGGTTTGTGTATCACAGGGAAATGGTTTGTGTATCACAAATGGTTTGTGTATCACAGGGGGAATGGTTTGTGTATCACAGGGAAATGGTTTGTGTATCACAGGGAAATGGTTTGTGTATCACAGGGGAAGGGTTTGTGTATCACAGGGAAATGGTTTGTGTATCTCAGGGAAATGGTTTGTGCATCACAGGGGGAATTGGTTGTGTATCACAGGGAAATGGTTTGTGTATCACGGGGGAAGGGTTTGTGTATCACAGGGGAAGGGTTTGTGTATCTCAGGGAAATGGTTTGTGCATCACAGGGGAATGGTTCATGTATCACAGGGGAATGATTTGTGCATCACAGGGGGAATGGGTTGTGTATCTCAGGGAAATGGTTTGTGTATCACAGGGGGAATGGTTCATGTATCACAGGGGAATGGTTTGTGCATCACAGGGGGAATGGGTTGTGTATCACAGGGAAATGGTTTGTGTATCACAGGGATAATTCGTGTTTCACAGGGAAATGGTTTGTGTATCACAGGGGAAGGGTTTGTGTTTGTGGTTTGTGTATCACAGGGAAATGGTTTGTGTATCTCAGGGGGAATGGTTTGTGTATCACAGGGAAATGGTTTGTGTATCACAGGGGAAGGGTTTGTGTATCACAGGGAAATGGTTTGTGTATCACAGGGGAAGGGTTTGTGTATCTCAGGGGGAATGGTTTGTGTATCACAGGGGGATGGTTTGTGTATCACAGGGAAATGGTTTGTGTATCTCAGGGGGAATGGTTTGTGTACCACAGGGGAATGGTTTGTGTATCACAGGGGAATGGTTTGTGTATCACAGGGAAATGGTTTGTGTATCACAGGGGGATGGTTTGTGTATCACAGGGAAATGGTTTGTGTATCTCAGGGGGAATGGTTTGTGTATCACAGGGGGAATTGGTTGTGTATCACAGGGAAATTGTTTGTGTATCACAGGGAAATGGTTTGTGTATCACAGGGGAAGGGTTTGTGTATCTCAGGGGGAATGGTTTGTGTATCACAGGGGGATGGTTTGTGTATCACAGGGAAATGGTTTGTGTATCTCAGGGGGAATGGTTTGTGTATCACAGGGGAATGGTTTGTGTATCACAGGGAAATGGTTTGTGTATCACAGGGGAAGGGTTTGTGTATCACAGGGAAATGGTTTGTGTATCACAGGGAAATGGTTTGTGCATCACAGGGGGAATTGGTTGTGTATCACAGGGAAATGGTTTGTGTATCTCAGGGAAATGGTTTGTGCATCACAGGGGGAATGGGTTGTGTATCACAGGGAAATGGTTTGTGTATCACAGGGATAATTCGTGTTTCACAGGGAAATGGTTTGTGTATCACAGGGGGAATGGTTTGTGTATCACAGGGGAATGGTTTGTGTATCACAGGGGGAATGGTTTGTGTATATCAGGGGGTCGCTGGGAATGGTGGGGTGGATATGGGGGTAGGGTTGGAGGTGTATGTTGGGACTTGTTAATGTAATTACTGATACTGTTGTTCATATATTAAACTTACCAAAAGAAAATTTACAAATTTTCTCTCTGAACCAACTTTATTCTGGCAAAGTCCACTCCAAACTTTCCTTTTCGTCTTTATTCCATCTAACGAATTTTATTATTCATGTTTCAAAAGAATTGCACCACGCGTAAACTTTCTCTGTCCTAGACAGAATTCTTGTCCTACTTTCGTCATTACATTTCCAGCAAAGGTAAAAAGAATCGCGCTGTAATTTCTCCATACAATATAAATACAGATAGTCCAAAACCTTTCCCGGTCGTCCAACGAGTAAAATTCGCGTCGAGACATTTGCTACACGTGCATCTGTAGAACGGATGTGTATGCTTCGCGCCGTACATATTGTATTCTGTATACATATTGTATATACGAATTAAAGGGATGCCAAATTCGCGTACTTCTTTGGCCCTATAAAAACAACGCTGGACGTATTCGATATCGAATTGTATTTGACTAATTAAAATTTGGCCTTGAAAGACAAAATGAAAGTCCAAATCTAGAATACTTCGTCAAATTTAAGTCCAAGACAACAAACATTTCTTGAAATATACATTCAATATTTCATTGGTAAATTCATGAGACGGGTGTCCAAATAACAGATGTTCTCTGAAAAAAATTGTCTGATGTTACTACAGAGTTGTCCTGATAACAGGTACTGAAGTCTGAACGATGTAAAGAAATAATCAGATATTACATATAGCATCTATACAATGGTAGCATCCAGAATTTTACTATAACTATACTATACCATTTTACAGATAACCTGCCTATGGCTCCTTGTTACCATTCATTTCCCTATCCTCCCTGCTAGCCAAGCATGTCTCTTCCCCTCATCAACCTTTCCTTCTTCTTTGTTATTCCCGTGGATCGCTGTGTGTTTTTACCGTTTGATGGCCCTGATGACCATTTATGTGTTGACGGGCCGTTAAGAATGTAATAATAATATGTCTCATTTTTTCAATTCAAGGTAAAATCAACTTCAAACCCAACAGCGTTTCGCTTTTATATTTCTTACATAAAAAAGTGCTGTGTGACAAACTTGAATATGTGTTGGGTTTTTTTTTTTTTTTTTTGTGGGGGGGGGGGTTTACAATTTACAATTTATGCACTTGTAATGAACACATTAAAAGTGTTATGCCACGTGCATATACTGAATGTAATAATTTGCACGTAACACACGTGTTACTGTTACTCGACAGGTATAGTACTCTTACCTGTGCACGTGTCTCGCTCAGCATTGTTAGTTTTATATCGTTTGGAAAGATTTTGAATTATTTCGGTTTAAATTTTGTCGATAAACAGCAATAGACTCTGTGGTATATAGTGTTTCAGAGTATATACACATTATGTACTCGTGTGTACATGTATACTTGTCTGTTTCGATATCATTTGTAATGAACATATATGAATGTATGATCAAAATCCAGTGACAAAATCTTATGTTTTTCAGAAAAAAATTTCAACGTCACTTAGTTCAGATTATTCAGCAAAATTTAACCTTTCTTGAATGATAATGCATATTTATTCTGAAAGGATTACTAAATTGAAACATGCAGATTTCGATCTTTCGAGCAAATGACGAGCTAAACAGCAAGACTACAGCTATTTTCAACACAGACGAAACAAAAGACATACTTGAAAATATCATGAATTTGATTTCAATAAAATAATCATGGATATATACTTACATTACAAACAAAACTTGCGATCAGCATACGATGTTTACAAAGCCTGCTCAACAAAATTTCACCCACAATAAAAGTGTTCACCGACAATTTTGTGCTCCTCTGATTGGCTGGCCAAACAATCAGAAAGACCAATCGGACGTTTCCGTCATTCTCTCTCCGATTGTCCGTCAAATTCAACCTATCACTAAAACTAACGACATATATTTAATGAATTCTGAATTAGGGAAACGTCATTCTGATCGAAGGGGAATGGGACATGAAAGATCAGGCCCCCAGGCCTATCTGACCGAAAAAAATCACCAAAACAGTCACCTCACAAACTAAGTTTGACAAACATGTTTTTTTAGAGCGGGTTTCTATAGTCATTGTTTTCTCCAACAATTATCATCTTTGACGCTTAATTCTTGTTAAGAAAATACTTTTCAGATTGCTACCATGCTCTACACAGTGAACGGTTTGTGTATCACAGGGGAATGGTTTGTGTATCACAAGGGATAATTCGTGTATCACAGGGGAATGGTTCATGTATCACAGGGGAATGGTTTGTGTATCACAAGGGATAATTCGTGTATCACAAGGGATAATTCGTGTATCATAGGGAAATGGTTTGTGTATCACTGGGGAATGGTTTGTGTATCACAAGGGAATGGCTCGTGTATCACACGGAAATAGTTTTTGTATCAAAGGAGAATGGTTCATGTATCACAAGGGAATGGCTCGTGTGTCACATGGGAATGGCTCGTGTATCACAGGGGAATGGTTTGTGTATCACAAGGCATAATTCATGTATCACAGGGAAATGGTTTGTGTATCACAGGGAAATGGTTCGTGTATCACAGGGGAATGGTTCGTCTATCTCAGGGAAATGGTTTGTGTATATCAGGGGATCGCTGGGAATGGTGGGGTGGATATGGTTGTAGGGTTGGAGGTGTATGTTGGGAATTGATAATGTAATTACTGATACTGTTGTTCATATATTAAACTTACCAAAACAAAGTTTACAATTTTTTCTCTCTGTACCAACTTTTTTCGTGCAAAGTTCACTCCAAACTTTCCTTTCCGTTTGAAAATTATCTTTATTCCATCTAACGAGTTTTTATATTCATGTTTCAAAAGAATTGCACCACGCCTAAACTTTCTCTGTCCTAGACAGAATTCTTGTCCTACTTTCTTCGTTACATTTCCAGCAAAGGTAAAAAAAAAATCGCGCCATAATTTCTCCATACAATATAAATACAGGTAGTCCAAAACCTTTCCCGGTCGTCCAACGAGTAAAATTCGCGTCGAGACATTTGCTACACGTGCATCTGTAGAACGGATGTGTATGCTTCGCGCCGTACATATTGTATTCTCCTTACGAATTAAAGAGATGCCAAAATCGCGTACTTCTTTGGCCCTATCAAAATCACGCTGGACGTACGGCGTAGTTATTCGATTTCGAATGGTATTTGACTAATTAAAATTTGGCCTTGAAAGACAAAATGAAAGTCCAGATTTAGAATACGTCGTCAAATTTAAGTCCAAGACAACAAACATTTCTTGAAATATACATTCAATATTTCATTGGTAAATTCATGAGACGGGTGTCCAAATAACAGATGTTCTCTGAAAAAATTGTCTGATGTTACTCTAGAGTTGTCCTGATAACTGGTACAGAAGTCTGAACGATGTAAAGAAATAATCAGATATTACATATAGCATCTATACAATGGTAGCATCCAGAATTTTACTGTAACTATACTACACCATTTTACAGATAACCTGCCTATGGCTCCTTGTTACCATTCATTTCCCTATCCTCCCTGCTAGCCAAGCATGTCTCTTCCCCTCATCAACCTTTCCTTCTTCTTTGTTATTCCCGTGGATCGCTGTGTGTTTTTACCGTTTGATGGCCCTGATGACCATTTATGTGTTGACGGACCGTTAAGAATGTCATAATAATTTGTCTCAATTTTTCAATTCAAGGTAAAATCCGCTTCAAACCCAACAGCGTTTCGCTTTTATATTTTTCACATAAAAAGTGCTGTGTGACAAACTTGAATATGTGTTGTTTTTTTTCGTTTTTTTTTTTTTTTGGGGGGGGGGGGGGGGGGGGGGTAAGATTTTTTTTTTTTTTTTTTTGGTGGGGGGGGGGGGGTGGTTGGGAGGGAGTAGAATTTATGCACTTGTAATAAACACATGAAACGTGTTATGCCACGTGCAAATGCTAGATATAAATAAAAGCATAGATATATATACATATATATTTAAGCCAGACTGTTATACGTTTAGGTCATGTAGTGACGGGGAATTGCACGTATAACACGTGTTACTGTTGTTTTTTTTGGGTTTTTTTTGGGGGGGGGTAGAATTTATGCACTTGTAATGAACACATTAAACGTGTTATGCCACGTGCATATGCTGGATGTAATAAATTGCACGTAAAACACGTGTTACTGTTACCCGACAGGTATAGTACTCTTACCTGTGCACGTGTCTCGCTCAGCATTGTTAGTTTTATATGTACTTCTTGTAAACCACATGCAAACGTTTGGAAAGATTTTAAATTATTTCGGTTTAAATTTTGTCGATAAACAGCAATAGACACTGCGGTATATAGTGTATCAAAGTATATACACATTATGTACTCGTGTGTACATGTACACTTGTCTGTTTCGATATCATTTGTAATTAACATATATGAATGTATGATCAAAATCCAGTGACAAAATCTCATGTTTTTCAGAAAAAAATTCAACGTCTCTCAGTTCAGATTATCCAGCAAAACTTAAGCTTTCTTGAATGATAATGCATATTTATTCTGAAAGGATTACTAAAATGAACCATGCTGATTTCGATCTTTCGAGCAAAATGACGAGCTAAACAGCAAGACTACAGCTATTTTCAACACAGACGAAACAAAAGACATACTGGAAAATATCATGAATTTGATTTCAATAAAATAATCATGGATATATACTTACATTACAAACAAAACTTGCAATCAGCATACGATGTTTACAAAGCCTGCTCAACAGAATTCCACCCACAATAAAAGTGTTCACCGACAATTTTGTGCTCCTCTGATTGGCTGGCCAAACAATCAGAAAGACCAATCGGACGTTTCCGTCATTCTCTCTCGGATTGTCCGTCACTTGTCGGAAAATTTAACCTATCACTAAAACTAATGACATATATTCAATAAATTCTGAAATAGGGAAACCCCGTTCTGATCGAAGGGGAATGGGACATGAAAGATCAGGCCCCCAGGCCCATCTGACCGAAAAAAAAAATCACCAAAACAGTCACTTCACAAGCTAAGTTCGACAAACACGCTTCTCTAGAGCGGGTTTCTTTAGTTATTGTTTTCTCCAACAAATATAAACGTTGACGCTTAATTCTTGTTAAGAATATACATGTTTAGACAGCCACAATGCTCTACACAGTGATAATATATATATTTTTCTAATTTTTGATTATAATGAGCGATACAGGAATATGTGCATCTCATGTCAATATTTCACAGAAATGTATTGGACAGGTATAATTTAACATTAAGAATCCGCTGGTGCTTGGCTGTATATAATTCTTGTCTTGACCAACAGGCAGGGAGATCTGGTGCATTTTTCCCATTGTACAAGTTATTGACTGTCTTTGCTATTGATGACTCTCATTTCCAGCTTACTAAATCATTTCGTTATCTATAAAAAGTCGAGGAATTCCTGGCTAATTAATTAGTGACGTGAACAACACACGCCAGCTACAGGTCAAGTAAGCTCCATATTAAATGGTTAAACATTTTATAAAATATCTAGGATGTTGGCAAGAACAAAGACTTGTTTGAATTCTGACTTTGAATGGCACGTGGTAGACTGGAACATGACATTGACCTTGTGCCAAGGTCAGCAAGCTAAGGGTGAAGGGCAACACACAACCACAGCATAAAAAGGAACAACGGAGTACATTGTTCCGTTCCAGTAACGTTGATAATAGATGTTAAGCTTAAAAATGGTCGTTTTTGGCAATGAAATATTACCATGGCCTTGGGGTAAGAAAAATGACAAAATGTATACTTGTAGACCTGTTCATTTGACAATGTGCGAACCAGTTCATGTGGACCTGTTCATTTGACAATGTGTGAACCAGTTCATGTGGACCTGTTCATTTGACAATGTGTGAACCAGTTCATGTAGACCTGTTCATTTGACAATGTGTGAACCAGTTCATGTGGACCTGTTCATTTGACAATAAGTGAACCAGTCCATGTGGACCTGTTCATTTGACAATGAGTGAACCAATTCATGTGGACTTGTTCATTTGACAATTAGTGAACCAATTCATGTGGACCTGTTCATTTGACAATGTGTGAACCAATTCATGTGGACTTGTTCATTTGGCAATGTGTGAACCAGTTCATGTGGACCAGTTCATTTGACAATGTGTGAACCAGTTCATGTGGACCTGTACATTTGACAATGTGTGAACCAGTTCATGTAGACCTGTTCATTTGACAATGAGTGAACCAATTCATGTGGACCTGTTAATTTGACAATGTGTGAACCAGTTCATGTAGACCTGTTCATTTGACAATAAAGAAATAAAAATTCTGAACAAGAAAAAGGATAGACAATGTACAAAGATGACTCTACAGAGAAGAAAAGACAAGATTACATGGGATTTGCCTTGGAGTTTGTGGACAGGTGATTTCTATGTTAACACCATTGTTGCCAAATCATGAACGAACAAAAGTCGGTATTCTTTTTTCCCCCATCATTGCAGGAACAGAAATTTGGTGCTTGAATATACAATCATTTTGTAATAAGCCTACATGTGGGGAGGAGAGATAGAATCACTTACTGATGTAAGGAGATGGGCTTATTACAGAACAACTGTGATTATGTAAATTGCAAATATCATTTATGTAAAATTATTCTGAAGACCATAGGTCAAGCCATCCAAAATATGTAAACAAATAAAATCTTCAGGTTTACAGAGTCCTGACTGTTGATGCTGCATCTCTGATTTACTGAAAAACACTTAATATTGAATTAGATGATTTCAATTTTCACTACCTTCAAAATACCTGCTATCAAATATGTTTTCACAGTCGTTATTTTCTTTCTTTTTAAAATTGTAAAATTATTTCCAGCAAAAGCACTCGACACAAAAATTCAAAACATGAAAACTTTTGTATTGTTTATTTTTTCACTTTATTGGTATTTTGAGTTGCTGGGCATATCTTTCCCCATACACCTCACACACACATAATTATATATATTATAGGTATCACAGTCACCCATACCAGGGTGATCTCCCCTTGTTGCATAGCCTTGCGTTCAGGTTAACCTTCATCTCACTTGTACAGAAAATAGAACATGATTTGATTGCTTAAAGATAGCACAAATATATAATATGTTTCAGGTACAAACACAAATTATTATTCAACAATGAATTTATGATCAATGAAATCGTTTGTTGATAAAATTAGTTTTTACCAAGGAAAATGACACATGTATATGAAAAATATGATAAGTTGTTAATATAGTCAATGAAGAAATGATGTATTTAACATAACATATATGGTAGTTGATTTTGATGTGTATTTACATAAAATGAACATTATGATGTATATAACTATTTCAAATATTAACATTATCGTTACTTTGGCCTGTCATCAGTACAGATAAAACTTGTATATATACTGGAAGCCATGAGCTTACTTGTGATAATAAAATCATCAGGTATTTTACAGACTCGGCCTGTTAGTGCTAACTCATTCATTTTCAAAATTGTTTCACAATTACGACTACATCGTCATCCACGAAAGAGGATCATATTCATTACAGCTAATGACATGTACAAATCTTTTGTATTTGGACAGAAGTATTATTAAAAACAAATAAAAAACAAAAAAACAAAAACAGAATAACAATATTGTGTGTAACTTCGACAACTAAATTCTTTGCACATGAAGTAGTATATACAAAATATACAACCAATTGAATACCCCTCATTTATTTGCTGTGGAAAAAATCTAATCAAATGTAAGGGTGGGCTTAATACAAATTAAATATTGCTTTTTCTATTATTATTTTTTTTTTTTTTTTTTTGGGATTGCCCAAATTACAATGGTTTTACAAAAAGCCTAAGTAAAACATAAGTATTTTTCACAGAAGTTGAAAAAAGTACTTTGTTTTATTATTCACTCTATTTTCCAAGTAACCCAGTATCTCTTTTTCAAGGTCAAGGCCATCTGCAGATACAGTCTTTAATAGGGTTTAATTTTTCTATTTTTTCAAGGATATGAAAAACAAAATTAGGACATTTAGAAAACTTAGAAAACCGACGGCTTGAACTCATAAAAATCTGAACCATTTAAAATTAAACCTACAGTACATGTAAACAGTATTTGTATATATATACATACAGCACTTAAAAACATGCTGCATTGTGAGAACAAACAACTATATAGTTGTATCAGGTGATATGGAAGCAACATGGATTTCAAAATCATCTAACGCCTTGTGTCAGTCAAATAAAAGAAACTGTGATCGCTAAAAAAATGACAAATATTAAGCAAAGATAAAAATTAATTTTCCAACTATTCAGAACTATTAGAATCCTGCTGTCAATCTTCTTTTAAAACTGTGTATTTTTCTCCACAAGACAATAGATACCAGATACAATTTTATTATTTATCTGCATTGGAATATTGTTTCTACACCAAATCTTCTGAATAATTCTGCACTTTGGAATGTGTCCCTTCTAGTCCATATTTTATGATATATTTCAATACATCATGTAGTTACAAGGCTATTGGATAGTAGGTTTATTACAGGACACGACTCTAGCTATCACCTGAAAACAGTACACCTACAGAAGTTAATTACATCATTTATTGATTAACTTCCGATTAATTAACTTCAATTAAGACCATAACATTTTGATAATTTCTCATTGAAATAAAAATACATTTTACCACTACATCAAATTTACATATTTAGTTTTTATCAACTGGAAACATTACTGGAATCCATTTGGTATATGTGTACCAATATTTACAATATCTAGTGAAAAAAGTGGGGGAAAAATGAAATAATTTCAGTTCAGATAAACAAATACAAACACACAGTGATATAACATAGAGAAAATACTAACCTACCATAGAATCATCACATACTTCATGTGTAATTTACTTTTGTATAATTTTGGCAACATTTGTCTGACCTATATTTTATATCTGTAAATGTATATATATGAAACAGACAGATAAAGCAATATCACAGAAGCAAGAGAGAAAAAAAAACAACAAATCTACAACATAAACAAAACACTTAGATATTTCATGGTCACCTCTTACATCAAAGTGTTCAGTAAAAATCTGGTTCTCAAGGGTCGGACAATAAACATCTTTCTCAACATCATGATCAAGTAAAACGTGGCATATGTGTGAAATATCGATTACGAAGAAAAAAGTGAAATTTTTATAATTTTAGAAATAAATTTTCACAAAATGTGAAAATATCTGACAAAAAATGCCACAATGGTAGAATGTATCAGACCTAATGGTTTTTCTTTTAGTTAATGGTTCAAGTATCAAAATGCAGTGCCCCACATCTTCAGTGTATTTTATCTTCTTCCACAGCAAGTCTTGTGTCATGGAAGCTATATATAAATCTATTGGTCATTTTATTGACCAGTAATCTGATGTAAATTCAACAGGATCAGACTATGATGCCTCAAAATCCTACCTCTGGTTGTCATAGTAACTAAATTACACAAAATATCTGCAACATATTAAATCTTTGGTTGATCTAGGCTGATCGTCATGGTAACCAAAGTTCAAACATGACAGGTAACATAAAAAACATTTTGCTTGGTCTGGACTGGTTTTCATAGTAAATGAAGCTCACAATACAATAGCATCAGAGACAGTCTTTGGTTCATCTAGACTTGTATTTACAACTTATTTGATGCCCCAGAGAGAATCGTAAGACTATAAACTACTTTTGGAGGTTAAGATAGATACTTGATAAATTTACTAGGAAAATCTTGGTCTACATTTGGTTATTGCACAAAAACTGTCACTACATATGGGTGAGCAAAAACAAAGCTATGACTTATTACAATCAACATAAACACACACAAAATATACCTGGAAGAATGGGACATATGCAAGTTCAAACTGAACACCCTACTAAATTTTAAAATCTTAATGTGAATCTGAATACACAATGAATATTAGGATAATGACACGGAAAACAGTATGTAGCACAGAACAAAGGTTTCTTTTGGTTTGGTGAAAGCATTTCCTGAGTGGATGTAACAAATGATGATTTCACAGAGCTACAAGTTATTGACAAAACAGTTTTAAAATTGGAATAGGAGTTATTCCCCCTGAATCTCTTCTGGAGCTAAAATGTTGACATTGGACTGTCCCTGCCTATTAATTACACTATACATTAACCCTGGTTTTTAACACATAGATCTTATTACAGAATTGAAATAGGTACATCTAACATGTTATAGTCATATACAGCCAACATCTAACATGTTAAAGTCATACACAGCCTTAACATTGGTTTTATAAAACAATGCATTAACCTTGTACATTGTTTATGTAATATGTATGAAGTCTAATAAACACTGTAAAATTGAATACTTTTGAGGACTTAAATTTTGAGGATTGAAGAAACCTTAAAAAGAGTATTAATAAAGTGAACCATGGTCCTTTATGAGTTTGATGAAAAATTTAAAAAAAAAATCTTTTACTAATGCTAAAATTTGAACTGTAGAAAACAGCCCTTCAAAATACCACCCTCCCCCTCCCACCCCCCAAAATGTACTTTTTTTCATATTTTGTTTATATTTTATATCTAAATGAAACATTTAGCACTTTGTTTATATATATGAATATGCTAAAATAACACATAAATTAACATAATATTAGAATCTTTTTCCAGAAATTGTTCAATTTCAATTATTACAGATATAGCACTAAAACTTAAACAATATGGCAAGATCAACACATTTTATATGTGTTCAATCTGGCATACATAGCACTTATTTAAATAATACTTCAATAATGTGCTAGGTCACACATATAGCACTATGCTTCACACTATGCAGCATGTACAATATAAGGCATTGTATTGCAGTATAAATACAACGCAATATTTATCAACACCTAACACTTGGAAATTTGGGTAAACCGCATTTACACATAAAAAGAATTATATTAAAAAAATACATATATTGTGGGTAAAACTAAAAAAAACAAAACCCACCAAATTTACATGTAAAACCTTGATAATCTGAAAAATGTATGTTATATACATTTATAAATACAAAAAAAAATCTCATTGTTCATTACTAAGTTCAAGTTTTGTTATCATTCAAAAGTGAATCTTAATTTTATTTTTGTGTAATAGAACTTATATGAAGATTAAAAATATCTTATTTTATTACGTCAAAATCACGGCATTAAATAAATCTGCTCTGTAATCTTAATGCTACAGGCTTAACTTTAATGGTGTTCAAAGTCACAAATAACTTTACAATCCCACGCTTAAATGTTAATCGGTATGATTCAAGCTACCCTTGCCGATACCAATGGCATGGTTACAAGTACAGACGTACCAAAATCTGCGGTATACTCCTGTAAAACGTAAGCGTTGATACACTCAGACCATCAGTAAGACATAGATCTTAGTCCTGCATTACTTACATAAGGTTTAATGACCCATTAAATAAAACCTCTAATAGTTTTAAATTGAATTGGAAACATTTAATGATTTCTCCACCTGGTATTAATGTTTTTCAATCCAAGAAGATATAATTATCTCTAATTTTCAATTTTAATAACTATTAAGTATGGGAGAGAGAAAATCTTCTCTAATTTGTTATGAAGACATTTAAACTGGATGCAACTGATTTTAAGTGCTTGGTAATTCACTCATCACTGATAAATAGTTATCACCAAGTAAAACTCATCCAAATTAGAAAACTTCTCATAAAATATTATCTATAAATATCTGAAACTTAAAAAAAAGTGTAAAATTAAGTCACATCTGAATTAAAATAAATACATTGGGT
Organism: Ylistrum balloti; assembly: GCF_031769215.1. Taxonomy (NCBI): domain Eukaryota; kingdom Metazoa; phylum Mollusca; class Bivalvia; order Pectinida; family Pectinidae; genus Ylistrum; species Ylistrum balloti. Next base: position 30,525 of record NW_026782885.1, read on the forward strand.
TAAAGAAATTATATCTTTCAGACGATCAATATTTTTAATTAACGCAGCCAAAACTAGACGTAAATGTCATATCTTTGTATATAGTTGCAGGCAATCTGGTAAGATCTCCATTAGAATAAAAAAGCAGTATAGTTTCTTAGGAATTAGCAGGAAGTTAAAGATAAAAATAAAGTTTACCTCAGACATCAGAAACATTTCTAATCTTCTTCATCAAACATCTAGAGCTACAAGTGTGGAACTTAAACTAAAAGTATATTCATATATCTACATTTGCTATATATAGGATCAATGATTATTCCCATGATTTTGCGATAGTTGACAAATGATTGAAATGATTATGTAAGAATGTTACCATGGAAACAAAAACATATCTATATATATACACCACTTAACATCTGTACGTTGTCAACACCTCGTAGTACAATATCTTTGTGAGGTTACAACTTTTCTCTTGAAATGGCAAACTTTTGCAAAGTTGTCTTCCTATAGAAAGTTTGATCTTATGTCAGCACAGCTAAAAATATCTTTTTCCAAAGGTCATTACAAGGTTGCGTTTATTCCAAGGTCATAATGAGATTTTTGTTTTCTCCATGATCATCAGTAAGAAACATGTTCGTTGGATCAATGATAAATCTGCGATTGACATTGAATCCTCATGAAATCACCAGTTCTAGGGTTTCTTCCAAGGTCAGCCGCAGAAAGGTCATCACTATGACTGCAAAAGTCAGAAACCAATTGCAGTCTAAATCTTATCGTATTTACTGCATATTTTGTCCAATCAGAAAACGTTGGACACACATCATTCAGTTTTATTCTGGAGGTCATGACCTTCATTGTCCATGACCCCTGGTCATAGGTCAGGTCAACTGACCTGTTTTCATCTAGTCGACTAGCATCACCAACAACACAAATATTTCGTCCTCACACTTCACACGAGCACTGGTTTAATAATCCTAATGCAACAGGAACGCTGATTAGTCAAATGCAGATATCTTTTGTCCAATGAACAATGTTGTTTGACAATGGTACACCAGATCTGTCGTCAAGACAACGAAATGAGATTTGCTTCCATGGACGACAGGTTGCGTTATTAAAATCCCTGGAAGGAGACGGTGAAACAATCGGTACAAGTAAGTAAACATTTACTCAGTAATTTCAACCTGTTTACCTTTCTATAAGAATCTAGGAGTAGAACTAGATCACAACATATTTTATTGAAGCATATAAAATCATCTGTACATCTAATTATAGTATATGCTGCTAGAACCAACGCCTCTAAGTGCTAGAAGTTGCGCTTTTTTGGTCAGTCTGACCCTGTTGTGGATACCTTAGGTATGCAGGGCGATTGAAATGGATTAATAAATAAACATTGATGAATCAATTACAACACAATATGGGTACAGTAGCAATGTAATCCACTCTTCCTGTTATTTCTTAAACATACGACCCATATTGTGTCGCGATTACTTCTTCCATGTTTATGTACATCTAATTAATACAGTCCAATTAACAATTCATAGTAACTCTTAAACCAATGTTAGTAAATTGTTCTCCCCTATTTAAAGTTACGACTAAACAAACATGACAAAATCTCTATAAAATAAATTGATTAAATAAAGTCAAATAAGTTGTGTTTTTTTTTTTTTTAAATAGATTTCATTTCATTCTTATACATTTTATATCAAACCGTAAATAAATTGTAAAATGTTTAACTCATGTCATCATGAATTAATCTGAAAAAAAACCTGGAAACTATTTTTGGATGGATAAATGACATCCAATTTTTTAAAATATATTAAAGGGAGATAACTCTGGCACATACATATCACGTGTTTATGCAACACCTATATGTTTTATTAGTAAAATCTTTAAATGTAATTTTACACCTACACTTAAAACGTTTAGTACCTGTAGATGATAGTTGCTGAGTCTATCAGGGAATATCATCGTCACTTTCCCAAGGTGGCGCTGTCGGTAGCATATGTTGGTGATATGAAATGTCCGTCAGGTAAACCTGATCTGACGGCGTCTCAAAAAATGGGTACGGGAAACTGTTGTCGCTGACGATGGAAGGAAGTGGGTGATAGGATGCCTTTTGGCACTGTGTGTCTTCAATGGAGACCGTACCTATCACAATATCCACCGGCAGACGAACTTTCTTGGCAAATCCTGAGGGTTTTATACACAGCTGAAAAACAACCATCAAAGGTCATATAAATAACCACCATCTATTGATACACTTAAAAGTCAGTCAAAAACTGATTGACCTCCAAACTCAAGGTCATGACCCTCAAAGGTCATACTTATACTGTACCTACTGCTGAAAACACTGACCTACAATGAAAATCCTTTTCTATTGCAGTAAATGTGCAGTTATTTTATTTTTGTTTTGTTTGGGTGTGGGGGAAGGTGGGGAAGGTGGGGAGGGTTGGGGAGCACCTCATATAGACACCTGGCCTAGTCAAACCACATGTCTGCTGATCAGAAAACAATCTTGTATTGCCAAGGTTTCAAGGTTTGTCTAAGAAATAAATAATGATTACTCACTACACATTAATTAACTTTCTCCTTGTCATGACTATCAGAGTCAAAAATGCAAGAATTGCTGGGGATCAGTAGAAAATCAAGACCAAGTTGGCACTAGAGAAACCTACTTGTACTCAATCCCTTTTGATATCAGCAATCTTCATGTAATGTATCAAGAACATCCTTCACATAGAAAACACGGAATTTGTAATTTACACTCAAAGAAATATATTACAGCTTACTTCACTACTGTCTATGATATCTGTTGATAGAGACATAGTCCTACATTTGATCTTTCAAACTGACCTTTGGTCAAGCGCCTTCATTTACATTAGCTGACCTATACACTTAAGGTCATGCGGCTGACCTTCAATCTAACAAAAGGACAGATTTTTGGTCAAACGAAGCAATTCTTTTTCAATTTTTGAACCCAAGACCCCAAATTTATTAGTGTAACAATCCAACAAATAAGATACTGTACATTCGGGTTAAGGCCAAGTATTTTTGTAAAATGTTTCTGGTTTCAGTCATCATGGAAACCAATATATCAAAGGTCATGGACATTATTTCTCAAGATGATGAGGTTTTATCTGTTCAAGTTCGCACACTGAGTGACCTTGACACTCAAGGTCATCTTAAACCATCACTAATTTAACCAGAACAATATTCAGAGTCCTTTTCTACTCAAAAATCAAACATTCATAGAACTTATAACTCAAGGCAAATATAAAATGACCTTTGACCTCAAGGTCATATATCTCCTACCTCTATACTGTATTGTACATCGATGATTTTACAGCCTCGTAGGTGCGAAGCTGGTACTGTTGGAATGCTAAGTAACTCTTTCTGCCACGTCTGTTTACCACGGGGTGCGATGCCTCCTTTGTGTACAGTAACCATGGTTGTTGACTCAGAGAAGCGTCCTCTATATGAATAGTAGGTGACATTCTGAAAAATATAACACATCATTGTTATAAGCTGGGAAACTTTCATTGCATGCTTCTCTTGTTGAGGACTTTATGATAGATATTACCGAAAGTGTCTTGGTTTTTCCAAATGACAAAATGGAAATTATAACCAATATTCTTTTTCTTTGAATCCAGCTCAGTTTACATTTCCTAAAAAACACCTGGTACATGATTGATGAGTCTGTAAATGTGAAATAATGACCTGCATGGTAAACACCTGATATTCCATTTTGACACCAAACAGTGAAAGTTATGCATGGTGAAGGAACCAGTTATGCACTAAATGATTAATTGACAACAAATGAACTAAAACTGGTATTCAATGATCAAGAGATAATTAAGCTTTATTCAGAAAAAAAAAACATTATCATTAACAACAAACAAACAAAAATGAAAAAAAGAAAGAAAGAGAGAAAAAAACAACAACAAAAACAAATCATTGAATAATTTCTTCAGATTCATCCTGTGGCAAAACTACACGCAGTTTTTGTGTCTAGAAATAACTGTCTATAAAGACTGAAACAGTATATAAGCAGATGTATATATGTTAATGAGAGACACCAATTTCCTAATTATCTAATTATCCTATTTTTGTTTTGTTGCATCTATGCTCCATCATTATTAAATGTTTTTGGAAAAATATTTTTAGATACATTGTCAAAAAAAACAAGGGGCAAGTGAAGCTTTTAGTTTCCATGAAAGCTGTCAAACATTTTATCTGCAAGATAGTGTGTTGTAGTTAATGGACAGACAAATTAAGTTAAAGTGCACTGTCTGGGTCGCAAGTCCTAAAAAAAGTAGGAATTTTCAAACATGCTCATCCCGACTACAAGAACAACATGAAAAGTCAATTTCTATATATTCCAGAAACATCTTTTCTGATAGTTTCCCGGGACAACTGACAACAGTTAAAAACCTATATTTGTATCAAAAATGCTACAACTGCAGCAAATTTCCTTTTCTCTTGAATCATGTTCTATTGATTTGTATCGGACAGTAAAACTAGTGTGTTCCTAGCCTCTAGCGAACGTGATCGACTCTCCCTCACACTCTCAGTCTAAGCGCAACATCTCAACCTGCCAGTGCTATCAATCTTCAAAACACATTAAACTTCGCAGCCTCAATATTTAAAATCTTGAAAACCTTCTTAAATGGCTTTTTGGTGTTAACTACATCATTGAGAAAGAAAATATGGACGTGATTTCGCACGTTTCATGACTTGAAGAAGATCTGCAAAGATTTTTTTCTCTGTCAAAATTACATCTGCAGATTGTAAGAGGGCAGCCATATCATCTTTTCTCCTTACCTGTACTTAAAACATCAGAAGACTTGACAAGTAGGAAACAGATATTGATGAACTTTAAAGATGAACACCTGCTGGGTTTTGACGTCTTAGAATCAAATGTAAGCAACACGTCTTGTTAAATACTTGAATATTAATTCAATTTTTTTTCCTTGATTGAATAACCTTTTTTCATACCTAAATGTAAAAATGTTCAACATTTATGCTGATAGAAAGTAGAAAATATATATAGAAGATGATAACAATCCCATAATGCTGTCATAAAGATTTAGAGGATAAACTGCTAGCTCAGAGGGTATTGATACACTATACTGATATTTATACACAAACACAGAATTGTCCTCTGACTAGGTCTGACTGCAGACAAACTCCTACATGAAATGTGAACTACACACCTTGGGTTTACTTCAGTATCTTATATCTAGAGAACTCCAGCCAGGTACTGTCAGATTAAGTCTGATGAGATTTAACTACTCCCTGCATGCTACATGGATCTGGCAGTCAAAAAACATGCTCCATGTCATGTATCGGAAACTGCTGATAGAACGCTGTGATGAAACAACATGGAACTGGATTCAACAAATACCACATGTGCTTTCTGATATTTGCCGTCTTTGTAACCCCAGCCTACCCCACCCCCAACCCCATCCTCCCATTTAATGATGAAACTATTCATTGACCCCTACTCTGGTCAGCTGTTGGTCATTTCCCTATAGCTCTATCTCTGTCTAGTACATCATTAGTAGTAGGAATTAGAATTATCTTGAGTGAGATATACCAAGATGTTTCAGCTGTAAGGTATCAATCATGATCAGTAATACAAGGGGAGATAACTACTGTCAAGATTTGTGTATGTTCAAAACAAATCTCAAGTTACTAATTCTAGGATAATGATATGTTTGAATATAGGGACTTATAGTGCAAAGCTTTTATTTCAATATTTATGATCCTGATTTTTTTGGTTTTTTTTTTAAATATAAATCTGAATGTGAAATAATTATAAATTACAAAATATTAAGACAAAGTTATCTCCCCTGATGCAGACATGTTTTGATATAGAAATAACTCTGTTGATATAAAGTAAGATTTTATCTCCATTCCCTTAATTAGTCTTATCAATGGAACTATGATTGATTGTCTTCAATTTAAATATCTACCATATTTATTGAGCAATTAGTCTGTGCCTGGTGATAAGCCCACCTATTTCAGTGTCAGGAAACATGTACACCAACCCATCACCAAAAAAGTCCATCTCCCTATTTTAAACCGTGGTTATATACCAGTATATGCTGGTTACAGTTTGGTAGTTTAGATAATATATTTGAGAAATACAGTGTAAATTTTATCTGAATGTTTTCATCTGTGAGCTGTATGTAAAGTGTTTACTTTGATATAGGTAGAAAATTGCTTATAATACCCAGACAATGTTAGATAAATACAACTGCCATAATAAATCACACTAAAGGCCTATCATGGCCATCACTTTATCAAAAAATAAAAAATTTCCTTTTACTCTAAGCACTGTGACTGGGAGAATAGAAACACAGACACTGCAAAATTGACGTTCAATTATGGGAGGAATATTTTGTAAATTTCTGTCCAAGCCAGACAAATCATTTTGGAGATAGCCATTCCTGCAATAACTGAATGACTTAAAGTGCATGAGGCATGCAATGATGCTGTCAGAACAGCTAGCCACTAGTCCATCAACTGTCCACTATACCAGACCACAGAAAGACATATCTGCCACTCTAACTATATGGTACTGATATCTGCTATAGCCAGCACACAGCCCCACAACTGTCCACAATGTTTCCATAAGTTCCGTCATCCCCTCCCCCTACCCAATCCCTCCCAAACTCAATATTACTTTAGATGCAAAGCTGATAGGAAACTGAGGCAGAGACTCTATACTGCTGCCCCCTGGTGGACAAACCAGAAAACAGAGGCCTCAAGTCCCATAACTGTCACCTCTTTATTGGCTAGAGTTTGTGCCAACTCAATAATTTCCTCATCAAGATCTGGTCCCAGAGGAATCTGGTGTATTATGTATATCAAATGAGCTTAACTAAGCCTGAAATTGACTTCTGTCTACATGTTATTTACATTATGTGTTTTATCATATGAAATTACTGTGAAATCACACATTTTTGTGGTGCTCAATTTTACTGGGTTTTTTTTGGTTTCTTTTTCAAAAATCACTATTTCACTGAAACTTGATATCATGGATAAATATAGCTCGCTTGTACTGATTTAACACTTGATGTATTTATAAATCTGTGGTTTCTAGTAGCAACAGAATCAATGAAAATAAATCCTCCACAAAAATTGATGATTTTTCAGGAGATTTTTTCTGATTGTGGTCCAAAACATAACTTTGCAAGAATATTCGAGTAACTATATAAATCTGTTTATTTATGAAAGATGAAATCTATTTATGTACACATGTACAGTGATAATATACATTAAAGCAAGACATTCCTTTTACTTATGAAATTAACTGTCATTTAGTAAACATGTTTGACCGGTTTCTCACCATAATTTGAATCTAATGCACGTTTTCTTCAAAAATCTGCACTTTAATAATAACATGAATATCAACACATTGTTCCATTGCCAATTTTTCGATCAAAGTAAGTATTTAAGGTGACGAGCCAGGAAGGGCACGATGTAGTTCACAGGTAGAATATAAACGTCTCCAGATAAACAAGGTGATATAACACACCTGGATAAACTTTAATCGGTGAATCACTTCCACATCCATTAACACCTAAACTGTGGCCAAACAAAAGATTAAAGCGAGTTAGATACATCATAAGGTTGTTATACCATGTCTCTCCTTCAATAAGCCAAGGGGATCAACACATTATTTATTACTTAAGTCTGAGGAGGCTTATCACAGTGCAATAAAATATAGCATTGTTTCATCACATCAGTGACCAGATGTTTGTGTATGTCTGGGCTTATTACCAGACATGGGCTTATTAGTGGATAACTATGGGTATATACCATTTCCATGAAGTGCCCAACATTACTTGGTTTAGACTGGATAACACAGTAACTGATGCTATATTAACAACAGACAAAAAACAGGAGTGAATGATTCTTAGAACTGACCAATCACAAACTATCCTCACCACAAGTATTTTATATATATAGTACATTTAAAAATTTTCAGTAATTGGTAAATTCAAATAACTATGGTCGTTGTAAGGAATTGTGAATCAGAGCAACTACGACAGTCGTAACAATGGTTAAATTACAGTTACTAGAATAGCTGTAAGAATTGTAAGTAACAGTTAATTATCGGTAGCTGCCAGGTATGGCAGGAACTCAATGTATTCTATGCACCCTTTCATCCTCAACACAGCAATGTTGAAAGCAGATGATTTGCTTCCTGACAACAGAGTATGAAGTATTTCTCCCTTGAGTGAAACCTGATCGGTACATTTATCAAACTGTAAAGAAAAAATTGCAACCCTATACATTACTGTACCAGTTACCTGAACATCAGATGTAAAAATGAACTTTCATATTTCTGAGTCTGTAACATGTACTACACGTTTATCTTTACACCATAAACAAGCACCCTACACCCCACTTCCTACTAAAGGTCTCTTGTACTGGAGTACCAATTGCCACTGAGTTCAGAATCAACAGCATGTTACCCTGTTTACTTTCATCTCAACAAAAATACATACATAATTTTGTTATCACTTTTGCCCATTCCTTGTTACTTTAATGTGATATTTTCTCTTTATAACTAATACTGAATAATTTTAATGTTATTGAAAAAAAATGGCGACAGCATAATTTTTCATGATTTCACTTTTTTTTACAAGACATTTGTAAATGTTTAATCAAACAACTCTATTGAAGTGAAATTTCAATAGGTTAAAAAAATGTTGACATTAAAAGTACCTTTTATTTAATGATTCAGGTAGAAGTCCTGCTTGGGAAGCACAATTAGATGGAACATGTACTGGGTCAAACCTGCCTACAAAGGTCACTTGTGTATAACTTCAATATCTGTCTATAAAGGCCAATGGTATATTGGTTCCCATAATCACTATTCAATGTAACTCACTTGAGTGGTCATTACATGTAGTTTGACTGAATGATTATTGTATCTTGACTGCTCCTTTGAATGGCCCTTGTAGTCAGGATTGTATGATACCTATCTCAACTGCTCATTTTGAGAGGTGTTTTATAGACAGGTTTGCATGAACATCGTATCTCAACTTCAGTCTTGAGTGGCCTTTACAGACAGGTTTGTATGTTTACTTCCTTAGTGGCCTTTACAGACAGGTTTGTATGTTTATTCCCTTGAGTGGCCATTACAGACATGTTTGTATTTTTATTTCCTTGAGCGACATTTACAGACAGGTTTATATGTTAACTTCCTCGAGTGGCCTTTACAAACAGGTTTGTATGTTTATCCCCTTGAGTAACTTTTACAGACAGGTTTGTATGTTTACTCCCTTGAGTGGCCTTTACAGACAGGTTTGTATGTTTATTCCCTTGAGTGGCCTTTACAGACAGGTTTGTATGTTTACTCTGTATCAACAGCTTTTCTATGTGGCCTTTATAGACAGGTTTGTATTACTGTACCTTAACTGATCTATTGTATAGTCTTTAAAGACAAATATGACATTGATAGATAAATTTTGCAAACACAAAAGTTATATGTTGCTACAAGTTTTTATTTTGTGTTGATGAGGTTGATAAATAATTTTATGATCCTAGATGAGGTGTTGATCACTGCCAAGATGAGGACAACAAATAGATTTCAAAGCTCATAAAAAAATTTAGGAACACTCATGTTTCACAAGTCATTATTTTACTATCAGCTGTAGAGTATATGTCAATATCATAGTTTACAGGTTCATCAAATCCCAGTTACACTTCCTTGTTCTCATCAAAGGTCAATAACTCATCACCAAACAATTAGCAGGAACAGAATAAACACTACCTAAACAATGAAAGGTCTGACAGGAACTCTCTACTCATGATGATGGATGTTCGGATTCTGAGAGAGAGTAAAAATCTCCATGACTGACTTCTGTTCTATTCTGTGCTCAGATCTATGAATATACCAAAACCATTTGTTATTACACAGACCTAAATACAGTACATTCTAGATAAATCTGTCATTTTCTTCCTTCTTTATATATACATAATACCCCTCCATACACTGTCATTTCACTTACTGCCTTATATATATAATTTCTCCATGCACTGTCATTTCACTTACTGCCTTATATATATAATACCCTTCCATACACTGTCATTTCACTTACTGCCTTATATATATATAATACCCCCTCCATACACTGTCATTTCACTTACTGCCTTCTATATATAATACCCCTCCATACACTGTCATTTCACTTACTGCCTTATATATATAATTTCTCCATGCACTGTCATTTCACTTACTGCCTTATATATATAATTTCTCCATGCACTGTCATTTCACTTACTGCCTTATATATATAATACCCCTCCATACACTGTCATTTCACTTACTACCTTATGTATATAATTCCTCCATACACTGTCATTTCACTTACTGCCTTATATATATAATACCCTTCCATACACTGTCATTTCACTTACTGCCTTATATATATATATATATATATATATATATATATCATTTTGTTTACTGCCTTATATATATAATACCCCTCCATACACTGTCATTTCACTTACTGCCTTATATATATAATACCCCTCCATACACTGTCATTTCACTTACTACCTTATGTATATAATTCCTCCATACACTGTCATTTCACTTACTGCCTTATATATATAATACCCTTCCATACACTGTCATTTCACTTACTGCCTTATATATATATATATATATATATATATATAATACCCCTCCATACACTGTCATTTTGTTTACTGCCTTATATATATAATACCCCTCCATACACTGTCATTTCACTTACTGCCTTATATATATAATACCCCTCCATACACTGTCATTTCACTCACTGCCTTATATATATAATACCCCTCCATACACTGTCATTTCACTTACTGCCTTATATATATAATTCCCCTTCATATACTGTCATTTCACTTACTGCCTTATATATATAATACCCCTCCATACACTGTCATTTCACTTATTGCCTGATGCATATATCTCTCCAGACATTTCACTTACTGCTTTCAAGGACACATACTTGCTTGTTTCATTAATCTATTTAACTCCTTCAATATATCAGTCACCTTTATATTGACACCATTTTGTGAAAAACATAATGACTATAAAAAGATTGTACTTAATAGAAATGTTGTATTGTTTTTTACTACAAAAAGTGCCAGTATTACAAGTTTCTAACAGAGAGACGGTAAGGCCACATGGTAGTAGTAAAACCATAAAAGTAGACAAAATAATGGTATTTTAAAGAACTGTGGCATTGTAACAAGATTTAAGTGACACTGTTGATATTATAATGATTCAGTACTTATCATCTGATGAAGTAGCCAAATATTGTGTTTTATCAACATCCTTCAGTACCAGGCTGTCGATAGACGGAATTTCAAAAAAACATCTTTTATTCATGTCTATTCCTGCACCTCCAATAAATGGATCATGAATTTTCATCACATTCTTAAGATATTCACAGAGTTATTGCCAATATCATATCAATTTGCAGACTTAAAGCTATCATCCAATACTTTCATTCAGACAGAAATATTATAGAATTTCCATGCTGTTTGTAACCCTCCAGAGATCTAACAATCATAAATTGGTATTCTTCACACTCTCCATGTATAATGTCAAATTCTTACAACTGTTGATGTGCCTGTCCATGTATCCTTACCACTGTTTTTGAGCGTTGATGTGATGGAGAAAGATACAAATCACCATGATAGACACATTATACTTCAGGGTTTGTTAACATTGAGTCTGGGCACTTTGGCAACAGGATTTCACTTTTTGTTTATTTCTGAAATATTTAATCTCTCAAAGTTGACTAAGATATATAATTTACATTATCTATGAACATATTCCTATATGTGAACTAGCTACATATATCAGGAACATCTCTCTCTATGTCTGTTTGTTAATACCACTATATGTAATGTGTGCTGTATTCCTTGTAGGTGAGATCATGATCCAGCATGTCAGTGCCTTACTTGTGTAAGAGACACATGTATAGATGTGACCTACCTGTATCAGACACCTGTGTATACAAGACCAACATGAATCAGACACACCTGTATAGACTGATCTACCTGTATCAGACACCTGTGTAGATGTGACCTTCCTGTATCAGACACCTGTGTAAAACAGACCTACCTGTATCAGAGACACCTGTGTAAAAACAGACCTACCTGTATCAGAGACACCTGTGTAAAACAGACCTACCTGTATCAGAGACACCTGTGTAAAAACAGACTTACCTGTATCAGAGACACCTGTGTAAAAACAGACTTACCTGTATCAGACACCTGTGTAAAACAGACCTACCTGTATCAGACACCTGTGTAAAACAGACCTACCTGAATCAGAGAAACCTGTGTGAAACACACCTACCTGTATCAGAGAAACCTGTGTAAAAACAGATCTACCTGTATCAGAGAAACCTGTGTAAAACACACCTACCTGTATCAGAGAAACCTATGTAAAACAGACTTACCTGTATCAGAGAAACCTGTGTAAAACACACCTACCTGTATCAGAGAAACCTGTGTAAAAACAGACCTACCTGTATCAGAGACACCTGTGTAAAACAGACCTACCTGTATCAGACACCTGTGTAAAACAGACTTACCTGTATCAGAGAAACCTGTGTAAAACACACCTACCTGTATCAGAGAAACCTATGTAAAAACAGACCTACCTGTATCAGAGAAACCTGTGTAAAACACACCTACCTGTATCAGAGAAACCTGTGTAAAACAGACTTACCTGTATCAGAGACACCTGTGTAAAACAGACCTACCTGTATCAGACACCTGTGTAAAACAGACTTACATGTATCAGAGACACCTGTGTAAAACACACCTACCTGTATCAGAGAAACCTGTGTAAAAACAGACCTACCTGTATCAGAGACACCTGTGTAAAACAGACCTACCTGTATCAGACACCTGTGTAAAACAGACCTACCTGTATCAGAGACACCTGTGTAGATTTGATCCTGCGAGTACTAAGGTTCTTGATCTCGGCCCAGACAGGAATCGCTTCCTTCATGACAAATCCTTTGCGCTCGAGCTTGATGGCTGCAGTAACAGTTCCAGCTATACAACACCAGGATCCCACTGCTTCAAATGTGTCATTTTCTACTGGGAGCTGGAAGGACAGAGACAAAACCTTTATCATATACATACCCAGTAGCGATCCCAGGGGTTTATAAAGAATTCATATGGTAATTTAACTCTCATTTGGTGATGTAAATCTTTATCAATATAACTATAATATGGTAATGTATCTCTAACCTGGTAATGTGTCTCTAACCTGGTAATGTATCTCTAACCTGGTAATGTATCTCTAACCTGGTAATGTGTCTCTAACCTGGTAATGTGTCTCTAACCTGGTAATGTGTCTCTAACTGTAATGTATCTATAAACTGGTAATGTATCTCTAACCTGGTAATGTAAGTACAACCTGCCAATGTATCTCTAACCAGGTAATGTAAGTACAACCTGCCAATGTATCTCTAACCTGGCAATGTAACACTTACACGGTTATGTAAATCTAACTTGATAATGTAACTCTACATTAATGAAACGATAATCTGTTAATGTAGCTCTAACCTGCAACAGATGAGAGAAGTGTAGTGTATTACACAAAGCAAAAGGTGAACTCAGAATTTGTCTGTAGCCTTGACTTTTGACTTATTTGGTTTTAGAGTAATCTATCAATGCATCCTTTTGTGTACATGGATGCCATAAGATTGCAGCACACAAAGTGAAAGGAAACATTTAAAATGTTCAACAATAAAAAAGGGAAATCCCATTGAAAATAATCCTGCAGATCAAAAACAAAGAAAATCCCATTTAACCAATAAAATCAATGTATTTCAGGTTTACAAACTCACTGAACTTGAATTATTGAATGTCAACACTAAAAATAAGTTTTAAAAATTTGCAGTTGAATTTCTTATTTCTTTTTTTTTTCAAGTTACAGTGAACAGGAGAAATGTTTCTAAATATAGATATTCCTATGTTTATAAAATAATCACACTGTTTTGACTGTCTACAGCAGAGTTTTCTTCTATTTCAAAGTTAGAATCGGAAGTCGACTTCTGTGAACCACTAATGAGGCAGGACTGATCTGGGCACCTGACAACCACCATTCCCTATCATGTCTGTGTATACATGTCCTTACCTAGCATGGTCAACTTTATAGCACAGATGTCTTTGCTGATATTATGCAGACTAGTGTCAAACATTATTAACATTTTTTTAAAACTGGTTGTTAAGGATTGAAAATAACCAAAACCACTGTTTATTTTTGGTTCTCTTTTATTTATTTATTTTCCCCACTTTTTTCCTATTATTTAGAGTACACAATTTTTTTGCTCAGTGGTGTTAAGTTGCTGAAGCGGTAAACAAAGTCAAATTATTCAAAGCATTATCAGCTTAACCAGAAATAAATGATGAAAGATGAATCGAGTAAATTTCTGAAAATATTGAAAGTGGAAACTAACCTTTTATACACCATGATTGAAATAATGGTCTGAAAGGATTTAACAATAAAAGGAACTTTAAAAATCTTCGAAAAAATATGATAAATACAGACTTTTAGAAATTTGCATGAACATCAAAGCTAGTCATGTTTTACAAAACAATGTGGTCCAGGACCCAGAGACTGTCTCAAAGTAGTTAAATCCAAATATCATAAGCTAATACTACCTAAGATATACCAACAAACCTGACTTAATAACCTGTCTATAAGGACCACTGTCATTGGGTCCCAATGTAATACCATTATAGTCATTAAACCTCTTTATAAAGGTCACCTGCCTTTAATGACCAAATTTCTGTGTGCTCGGGCGACCTTTATACACAGGTTTAACTACAACTGACTTTGGTTCTTGACAAAGATAACTAGGTAAGAGATCTTTGACCAGCTTTTCTAATAGACCTTTTTACTTTTACCAAGAGTCCTAATTTTTCAAGTTGCTTTTCCGATAAAGAAAAATGTCAAGAATTTTTCATCTTCAAAAATATCCTTACAGCCTTTATTAACAGCTTAAACACAGAAGAACAGTTTTAGATTGAAATAAGTCAGTGAAATATGAGTTCAATTTAAGGGATCTTTAAACCTTTGTGTTAATTTATGTCCTGGCTGTTTGGACTTATCGTCTGCCACACCACAGATCAGATAATATTGATCAGAAACACAATCGTTTTGTCTGTCGACCACACGTATATAAAAATACACCATATTTAGGTATTTATCGTCAGAGATCAATCATTAACAATTATGATATCCAGTTTTATTTTTGTTTCAGATTAAAGGCTGTATCCTGTACACAGTCATTTCCATTCATTTCTGACTTTGTACTGATTTGAAACGTCACTGCTTGATCACCGGATCTGATCGAGACATTTTCATTGACGTCATCCCGTTTAAATGGGACTGTAGTAATTCAGTTTAATGTCACATAAAATACCCTATTGGCTATTGAACAACAATCATTTTTCATTTTTCCTGCCCAACAATTATTTCTATGTAATAATCTTTTCATCATTGTCCTTTTTCCCCCCTGTGGACAGCCAAAAGCCATTTCAAAGCAAGGAGACTACTGGTAGTAGACGATAACTACCACACTGAACATTATGCTGGAGGTCCACTGCATGCAATAAGGAGCAATCAGGGCAAAGTGTATTTTCCACACACACAACCATGACTGAACTGAACAGTTCACAATCTCTTCTTCCTGAATCTAATAAATTGCCTCTGTCACAATGTTATGAAGACTGACTAATTGCATGATAAGCAAAATTTGTTGATGATGTACCTAGATTTTAATGAGTTAGTTACTGATGTACCTAGATTTTAATGAGTACTGATGCATCTAGATTTTAATGAGTTACTGATGTACCTATATTTTTATGAGTACTGATGTACCTAGATTTTAATGAGAACTGATGTACCAGGATTTTGAGGAGTTACTGATATAGCCAGATTTCAATGAGTACTGATGTAGCCAGATTTTAATGAGTTACTGATGTACCTAGATTTTAATGAGTAATGAAGTACCTAGATTTTAATGAGTTACTGATGTACCTAGATTTTAATGAGTACTGATGTAGCCAGATTTGAATGAGTACTGATGTAGCCAGATTTTAATGAGTTACTGATGTACCTAGATTTTAATGAATAATGATGTACCTAGATTTTAATGAGTTACTGATGTACCTAGATTTTAATGAGTTACTGATGTACCTAGATTTTAATAAGTTACTGATATACACAGTTTTTCTACAAGTTAAAAATGTGTAGAGCGTTTAATGAGGGTCAATGTACCTAGATTTTATTGAGGTACCAATGTACATAGTTATCATGAGGTACAAAGGTATGTAGGTTTTTAACATTACTTACTGCTGCATCTGGTTCAGCGTTAAGATCAAGGGCACCCAGGACAGCGAATTTACTTGTACGAGTTGGATGAGGTCCTCCCGCAGTGCAGATTGTCATTTTGACAAAGTAACGAAGTCGCCCATGTTTGCCCTTGAAAGATGAAGGGAGTCTTTGCGGTAAGGTGAACTCAAATGGGAAATAGTGTGAGCCTGGATGAAGAAAGGCGCCATCTTTCATATCCTTCTCCCCTGTAATTAATATCAGAAAATTTGTAGAATTTGATTAAAGAATGTTTTTAAGGACAGAACCCAATTTTCAGTAAAGTAGTTAATTACCAATCATAAATGTTAATCAACTAATTTGTGATTACGATCTTTCATCACTTTTGCATCAAAACAAGTTCACAGGGATAAAATTCCAGGAATAGACCTAAACTTCACTCTTATCACTGTTCAACATCCGTGATTACGATCTTTCATCACTTTTGCATCAAAACAAGTTCACAGGGATAAAATTCCAGGAATAGACCTAAACTTCACTCTTATCACTGTTCAACATCCATGTGTTATGAATTAATTACCTGTAATTTAATTTGGTGGATTTTGTTTCAATCATGAAATTCACAAAAATATATATCATACACAAAAAAGTTTATCGGTCTAATTCCACTGAATCTGTCTGTATTCTTATAAATTCCTGGTAACTTGAAAGTTATAGAAATGTTTACATAAATTCAGAGCAAATTTAAAAAAAAAAAAAAAACCAATAAACTTTGAGATCTCAGGTGTCTCATATGTTGATAAGAGAGTGAGGTAAGATACTTAAGTAAAATAAAGTAAAATTTCAGGAGAATGATAGTTTTCTTTAAGAAGGCTGCATCAGTCTGTCTTGTAGATGGAAAATGAGAGAAGGATTTGTTGACATTTCAAGCGGTCCAAGATCTGAATTTTCTCTATACAGGACCTGAGGTGTCATTCATACAAACCTTTGATAGGGAGGATGGTTGTGTAATTAAACACCTCTTCATCCGACGCCTGAATGTCACTAGAGGTCATCCATTCGACCTTGGCCTCTCCCACGGCTTCCATGCATACCGCTGCAAGCAAAAAATACCCTCATTAATAAGGAATCATGCTAATTATCAAATGATAAAATTTGAAAAAAGATTAAAAAATAAAAATTCAAAACATGAAAACCTGGACTCTCACATATAGGTAACATGTGACCTTTGACACGTTAGCCTTGACCTATGACCACCTTAACATGATCAGGAGTGGAACTTGTTAGCATACCAGGGGGTGTTGGGTGGTAATATAGCTCTGTTAGTACAGCCTAGGCCTATACACAACATCTGGTGAAGATTTGAGGTGTGTAATCTGATGTTTCCTACCAGAAATTAGCATTCTCTGGCATGACACTTTACCCCTATTGCTATAGATGTCAGGAGAAAAGTCTCCCATATGTGACAGACCTCCCATATGTTGTTCAGTGAGGTAGCCACCAGCTACTACAAGGAAACCCTGCCTCTAAATAACCCTTGTGGTTCATGGGATGATAAACCCAGGAAACAAACAAATACTTTGGGGTAAATTTAAGGAAACCTGTTGAGAAATTGAATAAAAGAAATCCCAATTTAATACAATAATTTTAAATATTACATCACAAAATAATATTCGTGTATTAGCACACTTGTATTATTGTTCAAAATGAAAAAATTTTAATTGAGCGAATTCATACCTAGTCAACTCGTGAATATAATCACAGTAATGACATCACTGCCTATTATCAACAGAGAAGACTCTCAGTGCAAAGTAATTTTGACAATAAAAATTATATGCAAAGGTTAAAATGAACGTATGAATAATAAAAAAAAATCAGAAGATGAAAAGATACATTTTAGGCATTTAGAAAAATGACAAGGAAAAAACATAAATAAAAACAAAAATACGGCAGAATTAAGAAAAGAGGAACAATATTTCTGTATCTGTAATATAACCAACATCAGAATGTAACGAAGGGTGTGCACTGTTCTTATTTTTTTGTTTTTGATCAATCTAGCTCTTCCTCAAAGAGTGGTAAAGCACATTTATAATGAGAGTGAATGAAAGGATAGGCAATTTACAGGCTTAATTATCCATGTTTGATATGTTACAGGTGAGAAATTTCACCAAATGTGAAATAATGCAATAACACAATGGCACACCTTAAATCTATATTACTTGGAAATTTTCTGTACTTAGGTGGAAGTAGGTGAACACAAATACTTCATTTTATCTAATCTCTCATTAAATCTTACACTAATCTAGAATGTCAGACTTCAGTCTGGCTACATTTATTGAGGTAATCAAAACTTCAAGTATTTGATGTATAAGATATAAATTGTGTGAACTTAACACAAGTCATAGGTCTAATGACTCACAGGCAGCATACAGCCTTAACTCTAACAAAAAACCCCAGGGTCAATGTATAAGGTGTCATATGGTCTTAATTGTAACACAGATTACAGGTAAGATGAATCAGCTAGCATATAAGGGGTAGCCTCAACTCTAAAACAAATTACAGTTATATTGTTTAATGTAGCATATAACCTTAATTTTAATACAAATCACAGATAAAATGTGGAAGGTAGCATATAGCCTTAACTCTGACACAAACCACAGGTGTAATGTGTAAGGTATAATATTTATAATGTGGAAGGAGGTGTAATATATCTTTAATTCTAATGCAAATCACAGATATAATGTCAAAGGCAGCATAAAGCCTTAATTCTTTACACAAAAAACAGTAGTGTATAAGGTATCATACACCCTTAACTCTAACACCAATCTAACAGGCGCAATGCTAAGGGAGCATATACCCTTAACTCTGGATATAAATCATTACATATATCATAACAGATCAGAAGTAGAAAACTTTAACTAATGACCATGACATCCCTCTGTTTAGACAGATCCAAATAAAAAAAAAGTCACAACAATTGAGGACCCCAGACATTTTGTTTTCACAATGTACCATTTATAACGTGATGTGATGGAAGTGATTATTTATCAACATGTCACCTGGTGCGTTTCACTTAGACACAATTATGGTCAGATTTTGACACTAAAGACAATAACATTTAGCAAAGGTTGTGAGAATCATCAAGGACTATAACCCACTTCTAGGGCAACAGTAAGGTTAAATGTGTCATTTTGGACCTTGCAATATTTTGTCCAGAATAAAAAGCTGTAATGTTTGTGCTGTACGATCTAAATTGAATCAAAATATTCTGGTATCATTATAATTCAGTACATAAAAACACCTGATTACAATTCTTTCATATAAACAACAGCTTAGAATTTTGATTAAATCAATACTGGCTTGACCACTTTGTTTATAATCAAAATCAAAATTTTCAACTGAAAATGCCAATAAACGCCGATTTTTTTTATACTATTAACTAAATCGAGACATACAGCATATGAATGATCATAAACATTTAGGATAAAGGTTTTTGATAAGGTGAAGGTAGATATACAAACAGCTAACATTATTAATTTATGCACTAGTTTTCTTAAATCAACATAATTTAAATATAAACAAAACATTGCAAACAAAAATGATTTAGAAAAAAAAACAGGATTTCAATCAATGTAAAAATCAAATACCTCTCTAAAGTAACAGGATCTTCGGAATATGCCATACTTATCCAATAATAAGCCCATGTCTGATAATAAGCCCCTCCGCATCTAGTAATTTGTCAGTAGAGTAGAAATCCCAACACAGGCCATATCATCACTTTTTAATAAGCCCACCTTTTTTGAGCCCCGCAGAGCTTGACAACCAATTCTCAGAGGTAAAATTCAATTCTTAAAAAAAAATTTCTCTTAAGAGAATGGACAAAACTGGTGCATGAAAACCTAATTTAGATCTCTGAAAGAAGTTGGAAAAATATACATGTCTATAAATAAGAGGAGAGAAAAACTGTGGGGCCATGACACGTGTCGGTAAATCAGTATCATTGCAGAGCAGACGGCACACTGAAGTGTGAAGTAACAATACCCAGAACGATAAAACAACATCTGCACCCTAGCTCACTGTAAGTAATGAAAAACTTTCCGTATCTCTCCAGGTATCCAGGCACGGGAAGAGTTTGGCAGAAGTTGTGGCCCCCATGTAAACACTGTGCAAAGAAACTGCCATTTAGTCTAAATCTTAGTGATTCTTTACGATTCTTTCATTCAAAGTACATCTGATTGTATGGTTTCTCACAACTTTTATACATGTGAAGCAGCGTCAGAACAATCTAATTTTCTGCACTGTAAGTGTGAGCTGTACTAAACTTTTTATATATACTTGTAGGCAATTTTTTCATAATTCATCCAGTTCTTTTTCTTATGTTTTATTTCAACCTGTTGATTTCCTTGCAGACAGGTTCTGCTTTTCAGTATATAATTCACAAAATAGTAAATATCTAAATATCATTGTTTGACAAATTTCTACAAATGATCACGATAATCTTTAATCAAAACTTGTTGGAATGTGAAATCACAGAAGTGCTGTATCACTGAACTGGTTGAGGATTTTCTATAAATAATAATACCGACTTTGAATTAAGAAGTCAAAACACGAACTCATCCAAGGCACGTTCATTGTGTAAAATCTAATAAAAATTGATCAAATTGGCAAATGCTAAACTCATAAAACACTTGGTCATTTATAGACAGGTTCTGGTTTAAGAAAACTTGAAATCATATGATCCCTTATAGACAGGTTCTGTGTTAGAAATGTTGAAAAACATCTGATCCTTTATAGACAGGTTCTGTGTTAGAAAGTTGAAAAAATCTGATCCTTTAGGTTCTGTGTTAGAAAGTTGAAAACATCTTATCCCTTATAGACAGGTTCTGTGTTAGAAATGTTGCAGCTGATAGACAGGTTCTGTGTTAGAAATGTTGAAAAACATCTGATCCTTTATAGACAGGTTCTGTGTTAGAAAGTTGAAAACATCTGATCCTTTACAGACAGGTTCTGTGTTAGAAAGTTGAAAACATCTTATCCCTTATAGACAGGTTCTGTGTTAGAAAGTTGAAAACATCTTATCCCTTATAGACAGGTTCTGTGTTAGAAAGTTGAAAACATCTGATCCTTTACAGACAGGTTCTGCAGCTGATAAGCAATTGATGATACAATCTAATTGATTGTGTAGTTCGGGAATGTATACATTATATTTGGCTTGGAGCTTGGAAATGGGGTGGGGGAGGGGGGGAGTATGGTTCGGAAGGGAAATTACTGATATGGAAATACATATATATTTAAAAACAGCATACCACACACAATACATCGGCTTTACTAATAATCTTTCTATGGCAAAATGAACATTGGTTTCCCAATTTCAAATCTTCAGTTTACAAATGACAGTTGAAATGAATTTCAATGGCTTTCTTTGTTGAGAATATTGCATGCAAGACATGCACAGGGGAAAGTCATTAGTCTAAGTTATCACCAAGCTCTCCAGCTACGTTCTATCTCACTAGATATGGCTTTACACGTCTGACAGGCAAAATCAATACCTCAAAAATTTTTTGACAACAGAAAATGATTTCGGCAGTGAAGCATTCACAAATATGTCTATGGCTTCTATGGCTCTGAGAAGAGAATCTATATAAAGTTATTCTATGGTGTGCTCCCTGTAATACCACCTAGAGATTAAGATAAAGTTTTGCATCCTGTGAGAACTCTAGTGCCTGACGTTATAATTGCTGACTCTTCTTGCTTTGCCGAGTTTGTAAACAACATAAATATCAATTATCCAACCTCAGCGTTATATCTCATTACGATCGTTTCTCACAATCGTTAAATCTATGAAAATTCTTAACTAAATATTTGAATAGAAAAATTATCAAACTATACAGATATGTGTCTATTTACATTGCATAAACATTTATGTAAAAAATTTCAGCTAGTTCTGTGATCTTATCTCAATAGGACGATTTAAATTTCTATTATCAGTAGATTTTATACTTTTATCAATGAGGGGTGGACATTTAAAACAGTATCTTATGGGCATTAGCTCTGCAATATAGTTTTAAACGAAAAGCAATAGTAAAATTTCGTTAATGGTGGAAAATTTTTGAAAACACTGTGTCTGACAGGCCGTTATCATTTGCAGACGGGAACTTTTGAAATGTTTGGTAACTGACAGTTGATAACTTGAGTTTCGTTTGATTGTTCATGCAGAGAACATTGACCTCCCTTTAGGGAATCTCAACACCAACAGTTCTCGGAAAATTTTCAAATTGAGAGGTTGAATCCACTGAAGAAATGTGAAATGAGTTTTTTTGAAAGACTTCCGCTGCCTCCTCATCAGCCATTCCAAGCAGAGCAATAATTTCTTTTGATGTTCTGCTAATGGAATGAATGGAACAGCAAGCATTTTTTTTTTGTACTTGTGTTAAATGCAATTTTCGACAAATCAAACCAAACTAAAACTCCTGCTAACAGTGATGTCAGTAGGTTCATCCTGCCAGGGAAGTTTTCAATTACATCTGTTTCGGGGCTGGAAGTTGATAATTAATTTCCATTAATCCGAGAAAATTTAGATCAGCATCAGAAACCAAATTAATGCCTGACTTGGTATTCTAAAGACTTTTTACTGATGTCTTCAGTACATACAAAGAGCATGTTTCATTGTCAGTACACAAGATTATTTGTTAACATCTCTATCCATGGATGTTTTTCTCATCACTGATCACCAGGCATTAGGCTTGATAACCTTTGTGCTAATTCCTTGTTGTAACTATGTGAGCTAACATTTAAACTAATGACTGATAAGTAATATTAAGCCCTTGCTAGTGCTAACCTTATAGCCTCTGTGCAAATCTCTTAACCTCTGTAGAAACCTGAAATTGTACATGTTAAACCTCTATCTTATCCTATCCACTGTTGCTTTGATTATATTAGCCCCTACCTGTACTAACCTTAACCCTTTAACTGACCTTTCAAGTGCTCTATCAATTACTTCTGCACTTTCACATCTGTGATATCCACAGTTCTAACCTTTTAACTTCTGTGCTACCCACAGTTCTAGCATGTTAACCTCTGTGCTATCCACAGTTCTAACCTGTTAACCTCTGTGCTATCCACAGTTCTAACCTGTTAACCTCTGTGCTATCCACAGTTCTAACCTGTTAACCTCTGTGCTATCCACAGTTCTAACCAGTTTACCTCTGTGCTATCGACAGTTCTAACCTGTTTACCTCTGTGCTACTATCGACAGTTCTAACCTGTTTACCTCTGTGCTACTATCCACAGTTCTAACCTGTTAACCTCTGTGCTATCCACAGTTCTAACCAGTTTACCTCTGTGCTATTCACAGTTCTAACCAGTTTACCTCTGTGCTATCCACAGTTCTAACCTGTTAACCTCTGTGCTATCCACAGTTCTAACCTGTTAACCTCTGTGCTATCCACAGTTCTAACCTGTTAACCTCTGTGCTACCCTCAGTTCTTACCAGTCAACCACTGTTCCTTAAAAGATATCTTCAACCCTTTCATGCTGACTTTAACCACTTTGGAAACTTATCAACCTGTGCATTATTTGACCATCTGCTAACCTCTTAATCTCTGTGCTAGATCATGTATTGACACAGTGCAAAATCTTGACTGCTGTGCTATCTTTTGAACCTGTACTTATGCTAACATCTTAACCACATATAACCCAGTTTTCTGATTCTAAAACCACCATTCTATCCGCTGATAACAGTCAGTCATTATATGTCAATATTGCTCTGTAATGAAGAATTATACAATGACTCCCTATAAATGCCACAAGCAATTTGACCAGCACATGATGTGAAGAACAAAAATTTGCATATTGACCTTGTTTTCCAGGCAATTAGCATACCCATATGTAAAACACATATTATTTTTGTATATTATATATCACTGTGTAAAATCATGAGCACACTTGAGCTTACGGCATGAAAATAGAGTAAACAACCTGTACATTTCAAAAATATTTTAAAAATTGGAGAACATAAATTACATTTTTAAATGACGTTACCAGAAAAATATTTATTCAAATGTGCAGTTTTAATTTTGCTTGGTTTGGTCATTCTAACCAAGATTTGTCTTGAATTACGACAAACTGACCACACTTGTCCAGACTTGCTAACATACTATACAGATATGTCTAGAGCACAACTTCCTAACCAGACTAGTTTAGAATAACAACATACTAACCAGACTTGTTTATGAAGACAAACAAATGATCAGATTTGTCAACAGGGACAACAGACTAACAAATTTTTTGGTTATATTAAAGACAAATCATGGTCTTCATCAGATACATTGAAGCAATGTGTTAATTTATCAGAGTTTTGGAAGACAGAAGCCTTGCTGATCATAAACAATGATGTTGTATAGATAGGACTTTAACGAACTTTGTTGGCACTCGTCAGGGCATCAGAATTAGCAGAGTGTATACATGTGAAAAGGTTGTTTGGTTAATTACGACATTGTTCCTCTCATGTGTTTCTGTGTAACAGTAGGGGATCACTGCTGAACATAACCATGGTGATCTTTAGTAATTCATCATCTTGAGGATTTTTTAGTCTATTTTTCTTATGACCTTCTGTTTTTCCCTTTAACCCTTCCCCTTACACAAAACAACTTTCCTCATTTACCTCAAGACACCTTCCTTCCTTTAAACCCTGTACTACAAACACCTTCCCTCATTTACCATAAAACACCTTCCCTCCTTTACCATAAAACACATTCCCTCCTTTACCATAAAACACCTTTCCATTTTCCTACATCGTCTCTCTCATTACAGGTAGTAAGTCTTTCCCTCTTCCTCCACCCTCTCTCTCATTACAGGTAATTAGTCTTTCCCTCTTCCTCCACCCTCTCTCATTACAGGTAGTGAGTCTTTCCCTCTTCCTCCACCCTCTCTCTCATTACAGGTAATTAGTCTTTCCCTCTTCCTCCACCCTCTCTCTCATTACAGGTAGTAAGTCTTTCCCTCTTCCTCCACCCTCTCTCTCCACCCTCTCTCTCTTACAGGTATTAGTCTTCCTCCACCCTCTCTCCATTCCACTCCTCTCTCTCATTACAGGTAGTAAGTCTTTCTCTCCTCTTCCTCCACCTCTCCCTCTCTCTCATTACAGGTAGTAAGTCTTTCCCTCTTCCTCCACCCTCTCTCTCATTACAGGTAGTAAGTCTTTCCCTCTTCCTCCACCCTCTCTCTCATTACAGGTAGTAAGTCTTTCCCTCTTCCTCCACCCTCTCTCTCATTACAGGTAGTAAGTCTTTCCCTCTTCCTCCACCCTCTCTCTCATTACAGGTAGTAAGTCTTTTCCCTCTTCCCCCACCTCTCTCTCTCTCTGTCTCATTACAGGTAGTAAGTCTTTCCCTCCACTCTCTCTCTCTCTCTCCAGTCTCCACCCTCTCTCCTCTCTCCACTCTCTCTCTCTCATTACAGGTAGTAAGTCTTTCCCTCTTCCTCCACCCTCTCTCTCATTACAGGTAGTAAGTCTTTCCCTCTTCCTCCACCCTCTCTCTCATTACAGGTAGTAAGTCTTTCCCTCTTCCTCCACCCTCTCTCCCATTACAGGAAGTAGTCTTTCCCTCTTCCTCCACCCTCTCCCTCATTACAGATAGTAAGTCTTTCCTTCATCCTCCACCCTCTCTCTCATTACAGGTAGTAAGTCTTTCCCTCTTCCTCCACCCTCTCTCTCATTACAGGTAATAAGTCTTTCCCTCTCTCTCTCTCATTACAGGTAGTAAGTCTCCCTCATTACACCCTCTCTCTCTCTCTAAGTCTTTCCCTCTTCCTCCACCCTCTCCCTCATTACAGGTAGTTAGTCTTTCCCTCTTCCTCCACCCTCTCTCTCATTACAGATAGTAAGTCTTTCCCTCTTCCTCCAACCTCTCTCATTACAGGTAGTAAGTCTTTCCCTCTTCCTCCACCCTCTCTCTCATTACAGGTAATAAGTCTTTCCCTTTTCCTTCACCCTCTCTCTCATTACAGGAAGTAGTCTTTCCCTCTTCCTCCACCCTCTCCCTCATTACAGATAGTAAGTCTTTCCTTCATCCTCCACCCTCTCTCTCATAACCTCCTTCCTCCACCCTCCTCTCTCAGTCTTTCCCCCTCTCTCTCTCTCAACAGGTAGTAAGTCTTTCCCTCTCTCATTCCTTCCTCCACCCTCTCTCTCATTACAGGTAGTAAGTCTTTCCCTCTTCCTCCACCCTCTCTCCCATTACAGACAATAAGTCTTTCCCTCTTCCTCAACCCTCTCTCCCATTACAGGAAGTAGTCTTTCCCTCTTCCTCCACCCTCTCTCTCATTACAGATAGTAAGTCTTTCCCTCTTCCTCCACCCTCTCTCTCATTACAGATAGTAAGTCTTTTCCCTCTTCCCCCACCTCTCTCTCTCTCTGTCTCATTACAGGTAGTAAGTCTTTCCCTCTTCCTCCACCCTCTCTCTCATTACAGATAGTAAGTCTTTCCCTCTTCCTCCACCCTCTCTCTCATTACAGGTAGTTAGTCTTAATTCTATCTTCCTACACCTTGTCACTCATTACACATAGTTAGTCTTTGTTTTCTAACCTCAATCTCATTATCACCTTTTCCATACAATGAGGCCTACACATAAATATTCTGACTCAAAGTCATTGTTGGGCGTATTGCAGAAAATAAAACAGCATTTATTTTAATCATATTGAGTTGCAATAGACTTGGGTGGGCTTATTAGCAGACACTGATTTATTGTTGATATAATGTGATACCTTTTCTTCCTTAGGATCTTTTATTCCTCACACCAATTACGATGACCCCATGTCAGCCTCTGTCTGATCAGGTATACAAGCCACATTTCTCTAAATCCTACCCGCCACCCTATCATAACAGAATCATCATCAAAGGCGACTATATTCTATATTTTTACAACCCTCGCTCTTTTTAGATAAAGAGATGATTAATTTTCTCTCTGCCGCTAAGTCTTAGTCCCTCTCCCACCCCTCAACCCTGGCTGTTACGTCAGTATGGTTATTGTGAACTCTGCACAAAGCAAGATAGAAGGAATCTGTGATGACTGTGTGACGTCATATTCGAAGAAGAATGTCCAGGTAATGGTTACTACCAACAGTTTTACACATATGTGAGGTATATATGTTACAATACATCATCACTGGTGTTGGTTATAACACAGATCACTGAAAACAACAACGTCAGAGTTTATGATAAATATCAACATCTTTCAGTGTTTTAGAGACACTATAACAAACAACTTCAGTTACGAATACCAATTTCATTCCCTTTCGTCTGGCAACTTGTGAGTTCATAGAAGTTTGAATTATTTCAGAAACAGTTCAGTTATTCAAAGTTTTCTTTAAAAAAAATTAAATGACCAACCCTACAAAGCTATCACTTGTTTAAAGAAGATTTCTATTTCATAGAAACTTCTTTTCAGTGTAAACTACATGTACTACCCACCTGTACATACTGACCACCTGTATATACTGACAACCTATATATACTGACCAATTGTATGAACTGACAACCTGTATATACTGACAACTTGTATATACTGACCAATTGTATGAACTGACCACCTGTATATACTGACCACCTTTGTGATCTGACAACTTGTATATACTGACAACCTGTATATACTGACTACCTGTATATACTGACAACCTGTAACTACTGACAACCTGTATATACTGACCACCTTTGTGACCTGACAACATGTATATACTGACAACCTGTATATACTGACCACCTGTATATACTGATCACCTGTATATACTGACCACCTTTGTGACCTGACAACTTTTATATAATGACAACCTGTATATACTGACCACCTGTATATACTGACAACCTGTATCTACTGACAACCTGTATATACTGACCACCTTTGTGACCTGACAACATGTATATACTGACCACCTGTATATACTGATCACCTGTATATACTGAATGCCTGTATATATTGACCACCTGTATACACTGACCACCTTTGTGACCTGACAATGGGTATATACTGACAACCTGTATATACTGACCACCTGTATATACTGACCACCTTTTTGACCTGACAACCTATATATACTGACAACCTGTATATACTGACCACCTTTGTGACCAGACAACCTGTTAATACTGACTGGCTGTATATACTGACCATCTTTGTGACCTGACAACCTGTATATAATGACAACCTGTATATAATGACCACCTTTGTGACCTGACAACCTGTTAATACTGACTGGCTGTATTAACTGACCCCCTACATAAACTATCAATAAAAACGTTTTTGATTCAGTTGAAATATTCTCACAAAAAGATATGAAAGATTAATTAATGAAAGAAAAACAAAGATCATTATTTCATTTCTTTACAATTACAGGTAAGTTCGATTTCAAGTTGGAGAAAAGAAAAAACAAACAAACAATAAAAAGAAAACTTGTAGATTTGCTGAGGATAACCCTAATAGATACATGAATGGTTAAGTATACAATCTGCTTCACCATTAGCAGTTACTGCTTAGAAAGCGAACCAACTATATACATCAGAGGAAGTTTGTAACTCCATCTCAATTATTGTCCTCTTCACAAACCGTTTTAACCACTTAATTTTGAAAGTGAACATAACTCACTTCTCAAGGCTACATCTTCATTAAAATATCAATTCCTCAATGTTGACGTTTTGAAGGGCAAATGAAAATCAACATCGCCAGCAGATCTTGACCTGGTATAAATAACAACGCTTAGATATAAACATCCAAACATTTCTGGGATTTTCAGTTTTGACTTCCACACACATTTTATTTATAGATTAGATAAAAATGACTTTATTTGTCTTGTACCAATTAAATTTTTATAAAAAACAGTAGAAAACTCTTTTTTCTCAAATTGAAATTGGACCAGTTAATCAGATGTGTAAGTCAGTAGTTCACAACAAACGTAATTGGGAAGACACTTCGAATGAAGAAACTTTAAACAACTTTAAAACTTTATAACAAAATCAAAACCACAACTGTACTATAACTGTCAACATACTGCTGTAGTGTACTGAAGGACAAACACACTGCTGTAGTGTACTGAAGGATAAACACACTGCTGTAGTGTACTGAAGGACAAACACACTGCTGTAGTGTACTGAAGGACAAACACACTGTTGTAGTGTACTGAAGGACAAACACACTGCTGTAGTGTACTGAAGGATAAACACACTGTTGTAGTGTACTGAAGGATAAACACACTGTTGTAGTGTACTGAAGGACAAACACACTGCTGTAGTGTACTGAAGGACAAACACACTGCTGTAGTGTACTGAAGGACAAACACACTGCTGTAGTGTACTGAAGGACAAACACACTGCTGTAGTGTACTGAAGGATAAACACACTGCTGTAGTGTACTGAAGGACAAACACACTGTTGTAGTGTACTGAAGGACAAACACACTGCTGTAGTGTACTGAAGGATAAACACACTGCTGTAGTGTACTGAAGAACAAACACACTGCTGTAGTGTACTGAAGGACAAACACACTGTTGTAGTGTACTGAAGGACAAACACACTGCTGTAGTGTACTGAAGGATAAACACACTGCTGTAGTGTACTGAAGAACAAACACACTGCTGTAGTGTACTGAAGGACAAACACACTGCTGTAGTGTACTGAAGGACAAACACACTGCTGTAGTGTATATCACAAATAACCAGTACCTGTTTATAAAGGCCATCTGTATATAACACATACAAAGCTGTCTATAAAGGCCACATGTATATTACCTGTACCTGTTTATAAAGGCCATCTGTATATAACACATACCTGTCTACAAAGGCCACATGTATATTACCTGTACCTGTTTATAAAGGTCATCTGTATACAACAGATACCTGTATATAAAGGCCACATGTATATAACACATACCTGTCTATAAAGGTCATCTGTATACAACAGATGCCTGTATATAAAGGCCACCTGTGTAAGATAAAACCTGTCTTTAAAGCCATATATTTCAGGTTGCAATTTTAACACAAATCATAGAAATATCAATTCTACATGAGGGCTGGTACATACTTATAAAGGTTAATTCGAATTTTTTTGGTCTCTGTAGACAAGTTTTACTGTACCTTTTTATAAAGAGCCCAGCAGTGTAGACTTTGGCTGTATTGTACTATAACTTTAGAATCCCAATACGTTTGACATTTTAGTGCACCTAGAGAGGTGAAAATCTCAAATGAAGGACAATGTCATAACCTTAAAACCAAAAGTACCAAAACTTCAATCCAATAACACGACCACTTGTTTCGATGACCGGCAACTTGTATAATGGGACTAGCAACATGTAAATTAAACAGGATCACAAATAAAAAAAACCTGTATTTCTATCTACTTCCTTTTTTTTTATTTTTTTTTTATTTTATTTAATAGCCTTGAATCCATGTTTTCACATCAATGTCAGCTTTTATAAACTACTTTAAGTATATATCTACATTTTTTCACCGTTTCTATTAAGTATCAAAATCTCTGGCAACCAAGCAATCTCTTGTTGATAAGAAAACTAACTACAGTGAGATTGATCTGCCTGCATTTTTTCAAAGAAGATTTTTTTTTTTTAAACTTGTAGGCCATGTACCTTTCAAGCCAAAACATTTTTATGAACTAGATTTAGCCAACCAGTAAATATCTTTGAAACTCTTGAAGAGTATTTGATTTATGTCAAGTTTTGGAAAATTCTTAAAATTTTGGAGTTATCCAGGGATGTGTGCCATATGGTACCTTCTGTACTTGCATGTATCCGATTATTGTATTTTTGTATACATTTTTCAGTGAACTGTCCTGTTTAAGAGTCGTAAAACATTGCTTTAAATCTCATTAAAATACAACCCCAGCTGCAGATAGCAGTGAATTCTACCTATAATGTTATCAGATATGAATATTTGAGTTGGAGATGTTTACTACCAGTACAATAGTTTTTAGGGTAGTAGGTACTTTTCCAAACTAGCTGTTGGCTTTGGCTTTGCTGGGTGAACCGATTCCTACATTCAGATATTTTCCATCACTAACAGATCTTGAGGATTTTTCTATCATTTACTGGTTTTTGTTTCTATTTTTTTGGAATTTTTTCCCCCTGCTGAATTCCCAAAATTCCAAAAAAGGGAAAAAACAAACAAAAACAAACATGTAAATAAATGTATATGTAACAAAAATTTAGTTAAAATGGACTGACTGAAAACGTTTCTTAAAAATAAAAATTAATTTCTAAAAAATCTCAAATACATATTCCAGAACTAAAAACAGAGACAGATAAAAACAAATCTAATCTCTTGACAGTGACTTTGCAGGTAGCTGTTCAAAGTATATATAAGACCATAGAAATAAAAAAAATTTCTTATATATCAAAATGTTCCTTTAATCTATTCCATCTATAAACGATTTTAAGAAAGTTTTTTTATCTACAGAATTCTCTAATACAAATGCTTATCTGACAAAGTAGGTACTTTTCCAAGCACGAATTCCTCTAAAAATGTTTCCCATATCAATATAGAACTTCCAACTTTGATAGATGTTTTCATCAAAGAAACTTTTTTCCTTTTCATACTGATGTTTTGAGAGAAAAAGAACTACACAAAATAAAGCATTACCCAAAATGGACGAATTATAATTACTTGATAAAATATCAGTAAAAACATACTTTTCTAGGTTGTCTTATCATTGAAGTTTAGATTTTCATTAATTCTTTCTAGCATATGAGTTAATTTGTTACATGTTTTCTAAAAAATAAAAACCCACATTCCTATCATATACGCTTGTACTGTTAAATCACGATAAAGCAGATCTTTTCACCCCAATCGGCTGACGGTGTTATCAGTATATTGCAACTGTAATGCCAACCAGAGACTAAACAGAACGTCTCCACCTGTTTTCGTCATCTCAGGAAAAGATGATTTTTTTCAGTAAACAAAACAAGATATTCAGCTGTCACATTAACATTCTGACAAATTGACCAGCAGATAAAAACATCAAGATTTGGAACTCTTCAATGACTGCAATGTAACATGTACACAGTCTGATGTTAAGTGAATTCAGACATAATAATTATTAGAATTTTTGACAATAAATTTTGTGATATGAATAAATAAATTGCTAGAGGTGTCCACGTTGAATTTTGTATGTTTCTCTGACTTAGTTTTCGGTTATGATAAATTGATTATAGATTTAACAAGGCCGACACTTATATTCTGATTCCATGTCACTGGGTGGGCTTATTACTGAACAATGATACATATTTCATTTGTAATTTGACTATAATTGGAGTAAATTTGATTGGAATTATTTTTTCACTTCATAATGTCAAGTTATCAGCTCTTGTGAGAAGGTACTGAACGTTACGTCATTAGTTTGCAGGAGAAGATTACATCACTTTCTTCAACTGATTCCTGCATAAAAGGGCAGATAACTCTGCATTATGAAAAGACAAAATTACCAGGCATGGGTTTAATGCAGGACAGATTTTATAATAGCTTTGGTTTTTAGTTAAAGATCTGAGACACTGACCTCTGTTCAACATGACTTGTGGCTAAGTATTAAGTTTATTTGAATCCATGAAAGAAAATGGACCATGAAAATAGTTCAATACTTACTCTCTACGAATACTGGGTCTTTAACAACCACCCATCCATACCCATACACTGTGTCTCCTGCCGAATAGGTGGCTGTGGGATTGTTGAAAATTATCTGAAACTTTTCCAGCCTTTCCATCGTTAATCAGTCAGTTCTGTAATAGAGAAAAACACCTATGGCATCACAGACTTTCCACCAATAATTGTAACAATACAACACTCGACATCACTAAAGAATGAACACTCTCAGAAATGGATCTGAGAGAAAAAAATTCACCCTCAAAACAATTATTTATCAGCTTCTGTAAAAAAAAAATGTTCCAAAAAAGAATCAACTTCCAAACTTTCTCAGTGAGGTTTCATTTCAATCATTGAAACCTACCAAAATCATTAACAATAAGCATAGGTCCTATAAAACACAGGTTTACAGATAAAGAAGTACATAAATGATGATTCAGTTTGTGAAAACATATACTGTAGAATTAATCAATTTAGTGGGATTTCGAGTTTTTGTTGATTTTTTGAGAACATATTTATCAGCCAATTCTTTTGTCTACGAACCAACAAATTTGACACAATTTTTTTGTATTATTGAATTTCCTGAACACTATTAATACGTGCATCAAATTTCCAAAATATCATAATTCTTTATTTTGAAAAATCAGGAAATTAAGACACCACCAAAAATATCTGATTTAAAGTTTTTTCTTTACTGAAATTATGATTATACAGGTTCACAAACATAAGCTGCCTTATCCTTCTATAGATCTGTTTAACAAGGAAATCCTAATTACACAGATTCACAAGCATACCCTAAGGTATCTGACTTAAGCAAACCAGTCTGCAAGGAATTCTACATTATACACAAACATACCCTGCAGTATCTGACTAAGGGTCGAGTTTACAAGGCATTCTTCATTATACAAGTTCCGTTTACACAGGTTCAGTTTATACAGGTTCAATTTACACAGGTTCAATTTACACAGGTTCGATTTATACAGGTTCAGTTTACACAGGTTCAGTTTATACATGTTCAATTTACACAGGTTCAGTTTATACATGTTCAATTTACACAGGTTCCGTTTACACAGGTTCAGTTTACACAGGTTCAGTTTATACATGTTCAATTTACACAGGTTTGATTTATACAAGTTCAGTTTACACAGGTTCAGTTTACACAGGTTCAGTTTATACATGTTCAATTTACACAGGTTCGATTTATTCAAGTTCAGTTTACACAGGTTCAGTTTACACAGGTTCAGTTTATACATGTTCAATTTACACAGGTTCAGTTTATACATGTTCAATTTACACAGGTTCAGTTTATACATGTTCAGTTTATACATGTTCAATTTACACAGGTTCAGTTTACACAGGTTCAGTTTACATAAGTTCAATTTCCACTGGTTCAGTTTACACAGGTTCAATTTACACAGGTTCAGTTTACACAGGTTCAATTTACACAGGTTCAGTTTACACAGGTTCAATTTACACAGGTTCAGTTTACACAGGTTCAATTTACATAGGTTCAATTTCCACAGGTTCAGTTTACACAGGTTCAGTTTACACAGGTTCAATTTTACAGAGAAGATAGTTCAATAAGAATGACATTAAACAGAACTTTACTTGGAATAACACAGTTGGGCAATTGATTGGAATTCTTAGGTATGGTCACCTGTTGTTTATCACTGGTGACCATTTTATTAGAATGATTGGTCAGTATTCTGCTCCAGGTATATGATAAAGAAAGGTAAATAGGTCAGATCAATCTGGACTGACTGACTGTACTTCTGGTTTCTAAAGTTCCTATACTCTAACACTTTACATAGTCTATTGTTTTTCTTAAAGCTTCAGATTTTTACCTGGGAATATCACACATGTATAAAATTCATTTAAAACTTGGTCTGTATCTCTTTTATTTACAATAGCACCATGCAATTTACAGAAAACATGACAATTATTAAATCTCATATTAGTGGTTAAATCAGATATGGAGGAATGGAAGAGAAAAAGAACACTAGAGACATCTGATCGTGAAAATTATCCATCCTTCATGTGACCTTAATCACTGTGACAGATATGACAATGGGAAATATGATAGCTGTTGGTATATAACATGGGACAGTTTATCTTTTATCATACACACATATATAGCTCTTATGAACTGTTGTCAGAAATTGAAAAACTTTTTCACCTGTTATGAAGTATACATAAAAAATATCATGAATCCTCCAACTGATTGTCAACACACAAAATAAACAATGATCCTGACATAACAGACCATATCTCATAATCCCTCACTCCAAATAACAGTATCTTCTCCTGTATAACACCTACCCCTATATATCTGTACTAGTTCCCAATCCCCATACATCTGTGTGACACCTACCTCTATATATCTGTACTAATTCCCAATCCCCATACATCTGTGTGACACCTACCCCTTTATATCTGTACTAGTTCCCAATCCCCATACATCTGTGTGACACCTACCCCTATATATCTGTACTAATTCTCAATCCCCATACATCTGTGTGACACCTACCCTTATATATCTGTACTAATTCCCAATCCCCATACATCTGTGTGACACCTACCCCTATATATCTGTACTAATTCCCAATCCCCATACATCTGTGTGACACCTACCCCTATATATCTGTACTAATTCCCAAACCCCATACATCTGTGTGACACCTACCCCTATATATCTGTAGAGTTCCCAATCCCCATACATCTGTGTGACACCTACCCCTATATATCTGTACTAATTCCCAATCCCCATACATCTGTGTGACACCTACCCCTATATATCTGTACTAATTCCCAATCCCCATACATCTGTGTGACACCTACCCCTATATATCTGTACTAATTCCCAATCCCCATACATCTGTGTGACACCTACCCCTATATATCTGTAGAGTTCCCAATCCCCATACATCTGTGTGACACCTACCCCTATATATCTGTACTAATTCCCAATCCCCATACATCTGTGTGACACCTACCCCTATATATCTGTACTAATTCCCAATCCCCATACATCTGTGTGACAGTTACCCCTATATATCTGTACTAATTCCCAATCCCCATACATCTGTGTGACAGTTACCCCTATATATCTGTACTAATTCCCAATCCCCATACATCTGTGTGACAGTTACCCCTATATATCTGTACTAATTCCCCATCCCCATACATCTGTGTGACACCTACCCCTATATATCTGCACAGAGTTCCCAATGCCCATAGATTTATTCTTCTGAAATTACCACATATGTGAAAATTGCAAGATTTATTGAATTATAGGGCTAGCGCACCGCCTCATCAAGATTTCATCAGTTTGGATTTTTAGGCCATCTGCATCACTTACAAGTTGTAAAATAACGAAACAGCTGTATGATGCAGTTTAATTCATATTTTGGCTCTACTTTATCTAACTCTAATTGTGTATTGGAAGGTGCTATTTATTTTTTGCCTTTCACACAATCTTGCAAGTGTTGACAAATAGTCTGTTATTTGTTTCTCAAATATGAAGTTCTCTACTTCTTCCTCTTTATCCAAAACATGTACCAAGACATTTTTTAATCAGTATTAAAGTCACTGGATGAAAAATCTTATGATACTGTTAGTAAAATTTTAACCATAGAACCCTACTCACAGCCTCTTTATTTCTGGAACAATACTATACCAGAATAGATAGAGAAATTTCCAATGTTCAACTTGGCCCAGATTCAGACTGTGAGAAATAGTTTATAGTACTAACAAAGAGCTATACATAGCAAATCTATGGAAAAATCCTTCAAAAATATTCCAGATAGTTCACTGTAATCTGGAGCTTTGTAGTCAAGTCTGTTTATGCTACCAGGCCATTAAAATCTCCCAAACCACAAGAAAGTAGGTACAATGATACCTATGTACAGATCACCTTGGTAACTGCAAAAGCCGATCAGACTGTTAGAGTCTGATTTGTCGAGAATTACAACAACAGATATCTTTTCTCCTTTCATCTAGTAAAATTAAATCTAATTGGAATTATGTAAGTTTCTAAAATTGCTTTTGATGTTAAGTCATGCTTCCATTTCTTGTCCATTAACAGTGACATTTGGATATTTGCTAATGCAAGTAACAATAGGAGAAAAAATAATAAGTTCTGTTAGGACACTATTTCAATAATTTTGTTTAAATTAATGTCTTTATTATCATATTTTATGAAATATTTAGGTAAAATATTGAAAAATAAAATAAAAATAGGTATGGAAAGTTTCCAAAATATTCCATACACATTAAATAAATTTATCTTATTTTTTCAAGACCTTTGATACGACTTACCTTTGACTGACCAGGGTGGGAGTTACTATTGATGATAAAGAAACACTTTCCACATTGAAAATGTTATCGGGAGGGCACAATACCCCAGGGATTCCATTCAGGTAGGAAAGACTACCTGAAAGATCCGTACCCAAGGGACAATTCCACAGGCACTAACGGCATAGCTTTGGAAGTATACCAAGGCCACAATATCAGAGATCAATGGCGCAGAACAAACCTGCCACTAGAGTCTGTCTTGGCTTAATACTGCACTCACGGTACCAACAAAGGCATTACACACAAACCTGGTTTGAAGTCATTTAATCCAGAAGTACGACTCGGTCCATTACACCAGGTCTATATGATCGGCATGTAACCTCAATCAGCAGGGGCTATAGTCGTGAGTGGGAGTTGTGTATTGCCTTTTCAGATCTACAATTGTGTGAGCTTTGTTACGATTAGCCGGTCATGCCGTGGTTCATCGGCCAACAATTAGACACCCTCATTAGGTTTACAATTAATGAAATGATTATCTGCTGAGCTATTCCAAAACTATGCACAGGTATGTATATACCATACAATACAGACACTTCAAAAAAAAGAATGTAGTGTTTTATCTGTAAACTTTGATAACGGAACAGACAATGGTGGATCAAGCCGAGGATATACAATCCAAATATATATTAATAGTGGTTCTATTTCTCTCAATAATACCGTGGAATGTTTCTCAATCACGCGCAGCGGTCGATTTTTAGAACAATACTCAGATCTCTTTCAAATGAACCGCAATTATGACAGCAGGTGAATTAAATATTTTTTATTGTAGCGGACAAATTACAAGAGTATGGTTCTATGCTTTTCTTCTATTCAACATATATATATGTAGGCGTACATGGGCCCAATGGAGAGACAATCGTTACAACTTGTGGTCAAATTTTCTGGACCAATACGGTTTGCCACAAAGACTTGTGGTTCTTTGGATGGTGATCGACAAATGATAATTCAAAATTTTGGAACAGAAACTTGGTAATAAGTCTACAACAGATTATCTATTAATAATTTTTATTCCTCAGAAATAATTTAACAATTGCCAAACAAATTCTAAGGCATACTTTTGTGTCAGAAAATTAAATCATTCTTGTTTAATCTTTAAATTAGAAATCAATTTCAATTTTGGAAACTTTGAAAATTAATTTTTTTAAATTTTGAAGATTTGAAAGATCAAATTTCAATTTTAACATAGAATTTCCTTGCATCCTTTTGATAAAAACTTCAATTATGATTACTTCCCATTTTCACTTTTGATAACATGAACTGAGATGTTCTGAATCATGGATTTATCCACACTTTTATCATAGGATGGCCCTCAGACACAATATACTGTTAAAATTTTTATTTTAATGATTAAAATTTTCCCAGCATTACCAGAAAATATTAAAGCGAAAAGGATGTATTTTTATGGAAATTGTGATGCAGACTATGTCTTTTATTTAGCATTGGTATAAATTTTGCAATTTTACTCTTCTCTTGAATAGAGTGAATAACAAAACTGCTCAAAAATGACAATCTTTACAGTATGCAGAAGGGGCATAAAAATCACAGATATCATTATGCAAATACTATGGCAAGTCAAACATTCACTGGAAATTTTTTGTCGATTTCTCTTTTATCCACACACCTGACCAATACATGA
Source organism: Ylistrum balloti (assembly GCF_031769215.1). Classification (NCBI taxonomy): domain Eukaryota; kingdom Metazoa; phylum Mollusca; class Bivalvia; order Pectinida; family Pectinidae; genus Ylistrum; species Ylistrum balloti. Next base: position 69,507 of record NW_026782885.1, read on the forward strand.
AATATGGGTTTTGGGATAAAAAGAAATGATAATTCAAAACTATCTGTAAAATTCAACCACAGAAATATGTTATACATATCCTCTTCAAATCTCTGTTCGGAGAGTCTATCTAAGGATTGCCAAACAAATCACAAACAGACATGACTACAAATATGTTACTCCACCAAAAACAAATTTATTTTCTAACAAATGGTTAAAAATTGACACCAAGCCAGACACTTGTTGAATGCTATGTATTGTAACATATTCAGTTATCTAAATATCCATCTGTGTGTTTTGGAATAAACAAATGGATTTCAAAACCCTAACATGACCTTGAGGTTCGGATCAGCTCCAATAAACTTGTCAATTATTTGAGGGACTTACTCACAAGCAAGTAATATAGATCCATTTAACTTCGTTGCAAATGAAACACCAGAATTTAATACTTTATTTTTTCTTCTTTTGAAATCTATTCAACTAAATGCAGCAGTACTGCAAACATCAGTCCAAAGTACAAAGTCCAAGAGCAATTTGTTACAGTTTCACCAACTTTTATCAGGAAAACAGAAGTTCAAGTTCAGGAACTTGAATACATTCCTTTTCTAAAATACAGCCAAATTGACTTTTATCCAAAGAACTTGAATTTATATATATATCGGTAAGTTTCAAGAGTCAACAACAGAATTAAGAATCATGGATTCATTATAATTTCACTTACTTCCCAAATGAAATTTTGAAAACATGTTCAAATAATCTTTGAAAACAAACGTCTGCCAGAATTCAAGGCAATTAACATGTATCCAAAGCATTTTACTCAAAATACAAATCATTATTCACAAACAGATATATTTAATTGGATATTTAGAATAAATGTTTTCTGTATCAAATCTTTGACAGATATCAAACATGGAAAACTTCCAATGCATAAGTATCAGGATTGTGTCGACGTCTGCCAGCTCTGCTCAAACCAGAACCCAATTCACAGTTAACAATCATACATGTTTACCGTCAGTCACAGATGTCAAGCTTATGTAAAAAAAAAAAAAGAAGGTTTACATACATAGATTTTAAAAACCGAAATTTCAATGAATGCTTTTCAGGCTTGGTATAGATCAAGTGCTCAAAATTTCTTCAAAGAAACGTGAGTAAATAAAACAGCTATGTAATGGGCTCTAAAGCTATTTCAAATGATTTGCAATGCACAAAAATTATGTGTCTTTAAATTCATGACTATGTAACCATTCATTATATATGTACATTAGACAAGGAAACCTTGCATGCTATCCATTGCTAGATATTACAATCTTGTCAATACTGGAACCTTGATGTAATAGCTGGCGCCAAGTGATGTCACATTTAAGGTGATGTCATATTCAATCATCTTTAAGACATTATATCTGGAAAGGGAGATAACTTGATAGATTCAAGGAATTTGGAACTTACCCTGAATGAGAGTCTATTAATGTCAATCCTTGACCAAAAAAAAAATCAATCTGATACACATGCAACAGATTCTATTGTTCTAACATGTGTTTTAGGAACACATCATGAGATCTGTCTCCAGTCTAGCAGAAAGATACTTTTTTGCGAGACAATTTTCATAATGAATGAATAATGCTTTGCTTTTTTTTCCTTCTTTTTCTTTCCTTTTTTTCTTTCAACCTGAATGAAAAATCATAGCTTTGCTTTAATGTAGAAAAAAGTACATTTAGTACTTTTGTTTGTAACTATCTTCATTTAGAACTTCTTAAACAGAAGAAACTCCCACTGGTCTTTATAGACACATTTTCGATACATTCAGAAAATCTTACATCACATCTGTACACTGTAAAGAGATTCTGATTCTTGAATTGCCTACAAAAGAGTTCTTAAAGTGCATATCTCTTTTAAATATGGTAATATCTTATTAATATCATGCAACATTTGCCAAGAGAAAATTATGATAATAAGCAGAATATGATATTAACAGGTAATATAATTACATGACATTAAGAGATAATGTGGTTCCTGATGCTTTTCAGAGTCTAAGAGAAATGTGGTTATCAAAATTATTGAATACAGACATTAAGTAAAGGGTTTTTTTTGCTTGTTTTGCTTATTATATATAGGCAGTGCAACCATTATCAGGTGTGTTTTTTGTTGCTTAATTTCAATTTCACACTATGAAAAAGATTTTGAAACTGTGAGCTGCTAATCTAGAAAAGATTAGATCTTCTAACCTGTTTTATATATACCTGGTAAATAGGATTTTGTTCCACTTTTTTTTTACATTGATTTCGACTCTAGAATTTAGAATTTTCAATTATAAATGAGAATTGTTTGAGGTTTTCAACAATTTTTGATAAGTACAATTAAAATATGCTAATCAAGTTCTTTTGAAGCATAAAATTTTAATTTTCACTCAACATAAAAAGTTTAAATTCCATTAGATAACTTATTAAATTCATCACAATTTCTTGTGAAAACACAGGCACAGACTATCATTTACGTATCAAAAGGACTTTTTCATAATTTTCAGTTTAAAATGATATCTATTTCAGATTTGATATGCAATAGATTTTAATGTTAGAAATGAGCTTAAAAGCAGATAATATATGTTTAATATTACAACTAATTTCTAAAATCTGTAGACAAATCGGACAATTTTTTGTGTTTTTCCCTATTTTTTTTTTATATATTATACAACAATGTACACACAACTTTTAACAACAAACAAACATCTACGTGTCAAACTGTCGGGAATACAACTCACATCTTATCTTTTACAAATAGATAAACAATACATACCTATCAGCTATTTTCCATATTCATGAAGAAAATTCCAAAACAATTTCTTCAAAAGTCAAACAAAGTCCATTTGGAAATAACTGTTGTTGTATTCCATTTTCAAAAAACGATTTCAAATTTAAATGATGGCGAAACTTTCAAAACAAAAAGCAATGTCACCTCCCCTTCGTGATACTAAAACAAAGCCAGGACAAAGCAGTGGAGAGCGGGAGTGCCTGGGATCACAATGACACATTAAGAATGAAAGACCAGATTAACAGTATCTTATCCTGAACTTTTCTACTGCAGCACAAAGTCTAACCCATACTTCCTAATCAATAGCTAGTGAGAGAGTTCAGCAGCTCGGAGGCCCAGATGTTGCTCGAGCTACTCACGGGTACAGGACGTTATACACATATGATCTGAAACCTGTTGATAGTCCTTCACTTGAAAAGGTATTTTGTATATACATTTATGTACCAACTCAAATGTACTGTATAAAACTCTATCATACCCATCCCTAAAAACTGAGTCCATGACCTTGTTTGACCTCTCTAGTTCCTTGTATCACTAAGGTATCTTTATGTTTAAGCCTGATACTTTCCACTGGAAAATCACACAACATTGCCACAAAAACATCATTGAATATGACTGACCCAGCTTACAAACACGCCCTTTCCATAAAATAAACTGGTCCAAAACAACATAAAACTCACCGTGATTAAGGCAGCAGTGTTGGGGTAAATCGTGTATCGGGATCAAAGTTTTGTACTATTTTGGGAATTTTTTCTATAACAGTGTATTGTAGTGGCATTAATTGCTTCAGCTACTTTGAGTTAGCAGGGAACTGGAGCACCCTGATTACATCAGAGAAAACAAAGTTTCCTGTAACTGTTTCTAATCTGCAGGTAGAGGGCTAATGGGATTTCTCATTAATCACTCTTAACTCCTCCCTACTTTCCTCTGTCTTTCATCCCTTCTCTGAACCATAATTTTTCTGCCCATCTGTCTCTCCCATCCAGAAACTTAAGCCCCTTCATACCTCCAAGATCCTGCATTTTTCTGCTCCCACTGACATTTTTCTACCTCACCTTTGGCCTATTATACTACTTCAACCTTTCTAACCCCTTTTAGTTAGCCCCCCTCCCCAGTCCAATATGGCCCCTATACACATCGCTTTTACTCTTTACATTCTGCCTCCTTATCTCACCGTTCTCTGTTCCATTTCATTCCTCCCTTGTCCTCAGGTCACCTCCCCCCATCCCCTTCACCATTCCAATATACCCTTAACACCCTTCTCTCCTGTCCACAGACAACCTCACCCCATCCCCTTCACCATTCTAATATACCCATAACATCCTTCTCTCCTGTCCACAGACCTCCCCCAATCCCCTTCACCATTCCAATATACCCATAACATCCTTCTCTCCTGTCCAGAGACGACCTCACCCCATCCCTTCACCATTCCAATATACCCTTAACATCCTTCTTTCCTGTCCAGAGACGACCTCATCTCATCCCCTTCACCATTCCATTCTTTATCAATAATTAGTCATAGTTTTCCTTCAATACTGAACTTACTCAGTATCAGATTTTCATGTCCTGATTACATTCTCAGATATAGCAATAAGAACCCTCTAAAATCACACCCTGCAAAATTAGATCCCGTTAGATTTTTCTGTCTCTGCCTCCAGACCCCTATTTTCTCCAAACACTTTCTGCCCCATCCTCCAGCCAACAAGCCCTAATGCCTTTTACACACCCCTATCTGCCTAGGTCTCCTAGCTGCCTTAAAAAAAAAGATGTTTTCAAAACAGATTCTAACTCTAATTGGGGAAAACTTTTGACAGAATTATGAAAAGTTGGTCCCCAAGCTAAATCGTACTTAATTCTATTTCTGCTATTTGTTAATGGGAAAAGACCGAGATCTTGAGTTTAAACTTCCCTGGGGTAGTTATATAATGTACGTGAGTGACATTGAACATTAACAATTAACCAGTTAACATAGTGAAAGATTTTACCTCATTTTTGTTACAAGACAACAACAAACTAGGAAGAAGAGGGGAATTGGTACAAAATACTGAATCATCTGTAAAATCTCTTTGAAATAATCTGATATCCACAACAAAGACTACAAGTGAACATTATACCAGGCTCTCGCCACCGCGTGTTCACATATATATAGCGATTATATACAATTTATCTACATTTACGCGACCCAGGCTCAATAAAGTTACACATGTTCAGCGAATGCAGGCTTCTCATGTGGGAGAGGAAAAAAGCTGATATACAAGTTATTGATCTGTTTTAACGTCCATCAAACATAGAAATCTGGACACGACACAGACGTGACGATAGATAAGATTTTAATACACAAAGGAGGTGGTGATTATCTACAGAAAAAAAATGTACACGAACTTCCATCAGTCACCAAAACGAAATAAAATTGGTCAATAAAGTTACCAGTACATATATCCCAGCTTTATAGTTTTCAGTAATAAGTCAGGGTTGTTTGGTAATAAGCCCGGATCTTTGAACTCAAGTAGATAAGGTAATACCTACTTTGTTCCTAGACCGTACTGGAATATTTTTTTCTTTAAAGCATTAGAGATTCATTTGTACAAATGTAGATGTGTAAAAGGACATAGGGAAAATGCACATTTCTACTGGTTATGCTGACAGGAATCTAACCCATGTCGCCAGCGTGACTACCCATGGTTCTACGGACTGATAGAAAGAAGCATGCTCTGTTGACTAAGTGACAGAGACCATGTTTAACTGAACTATAAGCCCGCTAATTTTCCATGTGTATGTAGAATTAATTTTACGATGGTTTACATGACATTTCCATCAAATGACATAGGACTGAAATAGACAATTTAACTCCTGACATCACATGATGACTGACAAATAAAGTATTGATACCCAAATGTATTAATATATATTCCTGGTTTTGTGATGTTTAAGTCCTTCAGTAAAATAACTGTATATATTGAGCACTAGATATATCTACTGAAGAACATTTTTAATTCAGATTGAGACGAGACATTATTTTAACAGTTCATAATACTGTACAGATCCAACAATAAGCCCAGGGGGTCAACACATCACCACAAACGCAAAGTCAGAAAATGTGCTTGTAATAAAAGATAATTGCATTACAGTTGCATTAGACAGGGGACAGGCCACCTTTAGGTCAGTTTATTGTTCAGAAAATAGGAAACCATGTAACTTTTGTTTATACTGGACAAATCACATCACAAGATTATTTCTCTTCTTTCAACAAAATACAAAGACAAGAAATGGACAAAGAATAATACAATGGAAAAACAGTTACAAGAGAAAAACTTATTTTCAGAAAAATAAATTATATTTTTTGGGGAAAAATTAGAAATATTTTTTGGGGAAATAAAGACGTTTGAAAATACACAATGAAAATACAGAATGTAGGTTCCAACTAAATGAAATATTCCAATGAAATAAACTTCAAACTTAACAAAAAGAAAAGTCAACATTTAACAATATCCTAACATAAAAAGAAAATGCAGATCTTTCAATGCACATGATATTATACATATAATCACTTTTCAAAGTAACTAAAATAGTTTGATGTTGCTATACTGAGTTACATCACAAAGAAAGCGTGACATTGCATTGACCTTGGTCATCAATATTGACCTTGATCTCGTATGACAGGTCATCATTATGTTTCACTGTAAACAGCAACTTCTAGCTGACCCGAGTCCTGTTGAACGCAGTCCTAATTTCCATAAGAATTGAAGTGGTTTTGATAACATACACAGACAGAGTGACATATGCCTATTACTTGTTTAGTATCTCACTGCTGTCACAACTTCTCTGCATATACATATACTACACGCACTGTTCAACTGAAGTAATGAATAAATTTACATGAAGTTGGTGATTCGGATACAAAAAAAATTGTTGTTTTAGGATTGTTGATACAATTTCTAAATTATTAGTTTCCATCACATTCATTCTCTCAGAAAATGATACACAGATTATGAATTATATTTCATGTCAAGTATTCATTTTTCATTTGCAAGCTATAAATGTCACGAGGAAAACACACAGCGAATAGCCTTTTGCTGACATCAGCATCTGAGAGCACACGTCTGTCTTAAATATGTACACCGTCTTATTGAGAGGGATGAGGCAGGAAGAAACATTATCAAAAAAGGAGGAAGAAATATTGTCAGGAGGGAGAGAAGAGGAAATATTGTCAGGAGGAAAGGAGGAGAAAATATTGTCAAGAGAGAAGGAGGAAGAAATGTTGTTAGGAGGGAAGGATATTGGGGGATATATTGTCAGGAGGAAAGGAGGAGGAAGTATTGTCTGGAGGGAAGGAGGGTGAAATATTGTCAGGAGAGAAGGAGGAAGAAATGTTGTTAGGAGGGAAGGATATTGGGGGATATATTGTCAGGAGGGAAGGAGGGGGAAATATTGTCAGGAGGAAAGGAGAGGGAAATATTGTCAAGAGGGAAGGAGGAGGAAATATTGTCAGGAGGGAAGGAGGAGGAAATATTGTCAGGAGGGAAGGAGGGGGAAATATTGTCAGGAGGGAAGGAGGAGGAAATATTGTCAAGAGGGAAGGCTATTGGGGGATATATTGTCAGGAATGGAGAATGAAGGAAATTTTATCAGGATCGAGAGAAGTAGGTTGGAGGAAATATTGTCAGGAGGGAAGAAAATTTGAGAAAATATTAAGAGGGGAGGAGGTTGAAGGAGATACTGTCAACAAGAATGAAGACTTGAGGCTGTAATAGTGGACATGAAACTGTTAAAAAAAGGGGGAGAGAGAGGGGTTGGAAAAAGAATCACAAAACAGATATGAGAAAAGGACTTAAGGAAAGCTTACAAGCTAAATAGGAAAATCTTTTACAGTGATTTTACACAATGTACATGGTGAAGGATACTTGTTAAAATATGATGGATATGACTTCAGGCTCATGATAGACCAAATGGTGGCTCAATCATGACAGCGTCTGGAGAAGGGGGACATAAGATGAAACAAGAAGAATTCACAGGAGAGGGTTTACAGATTATATATGGAGTCCATAATGATGATAAAGACATACTTCCAGGAGGGGAGCTAATTCTCCACTAATTAATACAGGGAATAAATATGTGTATATAATCAACACACTTAACTAATGTAGGCTAGAACAAAGGGTTGGCCTGCTGTCTCAGTGCAACATGGTGGAATCCTAGTTACAGGAATGTAGTAGGTACATGTGGACTGACATCTGGGTCAATTGACAGGTGGTGTTCCATCCATCCAATATCCTCTAAATCTACTAGCCAGACACCTGACACAACAGACAGTAGAACCCCAATCAGCTTCAAGCAAGAGTAGACACCTGATACAACAGATAGTAGAACCCCAATCAGCTGCTAGCCAGAGTAGACACCAGATACAACAGATAGTAGAACCCCAATCAGCTGCTAGCCAGAGTAGACACCAGATACAACAGATAGTAGAACCCCAATCAGCTGCTAGCCAGAGTAGACACCTGAGACCTGACCTGCTGCTACAAACAGCAGACCCTGTACCCGCAACAAGCTAGAATAGAGACCTAACCTGCTGCTAAAGAGTGTAGGACATCTACCATCAGCTAGTCAGATAAACTAGCCAGAGTAGACCCAACCGCTACTAAAGAGAGTTGGACCTCTACCATCAGCTAATCAGGGTAGAGATCAGACTGGAACCACAGACTATAGAGCCTGTACTATTAGCTGGCCTGAGTAGACCCTACCGCTACTAAAGACAATAGAATCCCTACCAGCTGTGAGCCAGAGTAGAGGGCTGACCTGCTACTACATACAGTAGAAACTCTACCACCTGCTCGCCAGAGAAGAGACCTGAATAGCTCTTACAGGGAGTAGAGAGATGTCACATGAAAACAAGGCCATTATAACTGACACTAAAGTAAAATATGTATACCTCAGGTAGGCATGTGATATCACAGACTCATCTGTAGTCTTAAATCAGCAGCTGTACTAAAAATGCAATTAAACAATGAATACCTCCTATTTATAAGTGTTGATATAAACTCCTCCACGTAGCTCACCATTCAGTAACAAATTCCTGGCCATGATGTATATAATCCCAAGCTACATCGTCTGTCAGTTACATCCCCGAAATATATCTTTGCTTCACTGCCCGATTTACACCTGACTGATTCACATACACCTAGGGATGAGGTAGCGCGACTGTCACCATGCGAGGATGACAGCTCTCATTACCATCACCCTAATATATAATTGTAAGTGATAGCTGGTAATTAAAGTCTCCTCAAAGAATAAAGTCAGCACTTTTTAAAACAGCCAGTCAACAGTTCGGCTAAAATTCAAAATCAAAAGATTACGGTCGATTAATAGTTACAAGACACTCCAAGACCACAGTTCAGGTATAATTAGAGTTAAGAATTCTGTTAGGCACAGTACACACCAATATAAGTATATATACCTACATTCACACACTAAACATCCTATCTTATAAACGCCACATGTGTGTATAAGTAGCTGTTCAGGCTAAATTAATCCCAATAGTATACAGAAATACCTCAACAGGCCTAGATTTTATACTTATAAATGTACAGAATAACCAAATACAGGACCTCTTTCTAAACATTTCAAAATGGGTCAAGCATACTAAAAAAACAGAACTAACCTTTTTATCTCACAACAACTCTTTAACTAAACTTAAAGTGAAATTATGCTGTTTAGGAAACAAACAAACAATCCTGGCTTTTTCATTTAAATTTCAGATCTGTAAAACAAATTATAATAGTTCTGAATCAATTACTGTGTACAAGACCCAAAATATGATTTCTTTGTGAAGGAGAAAATATTGTCATCTTGTATCGAATTTATTCTGTAATAAGCCCACATCCAGGGTTAAACATATAACTTGATTCAAAGTCAGGGGGTGGGCTTATTACAGGATAATGATAAAGAATTTGTTGGAAATTTTTTCTAATGAATAAATGTGAGTGGGCTTATCACCAGACATGGGTTAATTGCTGGGTCAATACGGTGGGTTATATCAGTAGTGTTAACACATACAAATATTGATGTCAAGTACAGATGTTCACATAATGACGGTAAGGCCTTATATATATATCAGAAGCTGAAGACTCATGAGAGATAAACTGACCTTATATGCCAACCAAGTCATCTCATCATTTTTATACTATAGGATATGAAAACTATCTAATTTCACTAAGAACTTTTTTTCTAAATTCTTTGAAACAAGACTTTGAATAAACTAACTGAAATCAAATGTTTGCAATTACATGAAAGAAAAGTCAGATGTTCATTTCTCTTAATTTCTTCTGATCGACTGGCCAATTGATTGATTGATTGATTGATTGATTGATTGATTGAATGATCTTTCACATTGCCAAATTAGATAGTATCTTAATAACAATACAATGTACATCATGTCCAAATTAGATTACCACACCAGTTTTCTTACAGTGTCACTTCACACAAAAATATCATCGTCCCTTGAAAATGTTGTCAATTTGCACTTAAGTTCTGAGGACAGAAACTAATGTCACAAAGAAGAAGAGAGAATGAAAAACAAACTGGAACAATACACAGGGGACACTTTGGACCAAAGAGATCGCTACATGTTCCACAGGAGGCCTCAACTTCAAACATGCAGAGCAATGCAAAAGGATTTTAATTTGCATGTGTAAAGGAAATTTTATATCAATTTAAATGTCTGGACAAATTTTCTTATGGGGTCAATAAGGAGATTTCAAATATCTAATTTTGTTTCTAAAGCATAACTACCTCAAACATTATACCTGTAATTTGTATTAGAGTTAAGGTTATATGCTACCTTACACATTATACCTGTGATTTGTGTTAGAGTTAAGGTTATATGCTACCTTACACATTATACCTGTGATTTGTGTTAGAGTTAAGGTTATATGCTACCTTACACATTATACCTGTGATTTGTGTTAGAGTTAAGGTTATATGCTACCTTACACATTATACCTGTGATCTGTGTTAGAGTTAAGGTTATATGCTACCTTACACATTATACCTGTGATCTGTGTTAGAGTTAAGGTTATATGCTACCTTACACATTATACCTGTGATCTGTGTTCGAGTTAAGGTTATATGCTACCTTACACATAACACCAGTGTATTGGCGTAGATTTGAAGATGTATGCTACACATTTTTTTCAGTGATTATATTCTGCTTCAGCGAAACAAGTTTTACCATAAAATGCATATATATGATTTCTGCTTGAGCCAACGTCTTAAAAATCTTTCTAATAGAAATTTAATATTCAATATGTTTTAGAATATAATTATCACTGTCAAAATTTAATTCCTTTTCATGCTGCTTCATCAAATAACCCATAATCCTTACTGAAAGATGATAACCTACTGCTTTCTGATATGTAGTCAGAAAATTTCAGACAATGATGTATGACACAATCAGTTAGATTTATCTGTAAAGAAATATCTGAATAGTTACAATGATCTTGCTGAGAGATTGTGCTGATGAACAACGGCAACTGTATCATTCTTTCATCTGTTATCTATCACTGAAATTATGTATTATTAAATTATAAATACCTATTCATACAAATTCTAAAAGATATTGAACTTTGTTTCTATCACAATCTGCTCTACTTTGCTACCTCAATTTATTCATTGATTTACTATGAAGACAAGATCACCAACTATCAGTATCAATTTTATTTTTGTAACAGCTGCAAAAGAAAAAAAATACTTGTGACAAGTCAGCTGAACTTATTTTCTTAAAGGGGCGTTCCCTTGTCGAAACTATTTCAGTTTATAAAAAAACAAAACTAAAGGAAAAATGACAGTGATATGTATTAAAATAGTATTAGAGTAGAGTAGTAGAAATTGATAACTTTACAATATAACAAATTAATCAAACAAAACAGTTGAAATTTTCAGCTAGAAAATAATGATTTTTTATAAGAGTACAGCAAACAATTTTAAACAAATTTAAATCAACTTCATACCAAAATATATTTCATCCCAGAGATATATTATCACATATTTTAATCTTTGAAAAACTTTGACACTATAAAGAATAACAAGCTCTGTATACCAGAGTATTGGCAGCCTGTGCTGTTTGTGTATTGGTCACAAAAAGTCAACGATCGTTTATGGAACACAACAATTTAAATGACTCAATTAATATCACAGCCAATATCCTAAAGGAAAATGGCAAGAATCCACCCATTTCATCATGTGACCTAGAGTGATCTATAGATCTGTGAAATCCATTTCATCATGTGACCAAGACTTATCATAAATCTATTTCGTCATGTGACTTGACACATTATGAATCTATAAGTCCATTTCATGTCACCCAGAGCTTGAAACTGTATTTTACTTAAACTGCATCATGAATCAATTTCATTTCTAAGTAATCATCTATTCTGAAAACAGATGAACTGACTGTCTGTTACCCAACTACAGCACCTATTCATCATATCATGCTATCAGACTAAACAAGAGTTCAAAACAACCACAACAACAAGCCTAAGGCATACACATTATATTTGTATGTGGTACACTACACAGTATCAAATAAGTTCAATACCAGGTCAATTTGTCACAAACAGGGAGATCAAATTTACATCAACATGTCACTGTCATTGGACAGTCTTTTATCAAAGCTGAAAAGTAACTTCTTTTTTCATAAACCTGGTGAAAGATATTTTCATTTTTCATCGCAATTTTTACTCCTCATTTACTGACTAAGTTTTAAACGTAAATACTGAACACAAACTTTTCTATCAAACTTGATGGTGAAAGTGAATATAGCTCTAAAGAATAAGTTTTTCATAAAAAGAAAATACTTAATGGAGGATGGCCACCAGAAAGACAGGAAGGATCGTAATTGGTTTAAATTCTTTGTTCTTGTACATGTAAGTCCACATGCATATGTACAAAGTTTCATCAGTACAGCTGAAGAAGTGATAAAAATGACAAAAAAAATCTGCATTCAGCCCACAGATATTACTACTCTGAGTAAGAAATGTTTTGGTCCGCTAAGATCATTGTTCTGTGATAAGCCCACTTCCAATACTTTTAGTCGGAGTTTCTGAGTTGGAGCCCTGGGCTTATTGTAAGGTTGGTACATCAAGGCTTACATACTTTCTTTCAACAAGCAATGAAATATATGACTATCATCACATAGTTGTTACCAGTAGGTGGTTTAGTGAAAAAGATTAAGTTTCTGAAAATATACATAAATCAAGCTTCAGCTAGACAGAAAAACCTGTATCAAATCAGTAAACCTTGTTTATGTTGATATCCAATACAGTGTTTTCTAATATTTGTTTACTCTTTCATGTTATCTAAAAATAGAAAAAAATGTCAAGGCCTTGCAAAAAAATTGGCACAATTTAAACATTTCTAAGGCAAACTAGAGTCATACATAAGGACGTCCACATTAACAAGTTACACAATATTTTAGAACCGCATGACATCAACCTCTTCATGTAATTTTTGTAAAGTCTGACCTTCAAACAAACAAAAAAAAAAGGAAGTAATTTTCTGCTGTAAACAAATGACTTTGTAAGGAAAGAGAATGAAATAGGCCACGTATGCACATTTAATAATTTCGTTCAGATCTTTTATAGGATTTCTTTCTTGTACAATGCAATACTTGTTGACTTGATATAATTTAGAAAGTAGTATATAATATACACAGATATTGAATTACGTGTTAAACAATGAAACATGGAGCCATTTGTGTAAAGCTCTGTCAGCTTAATGACAAGAATTTTTATTATCATAATTTTTTTTTTAATCAAATCAAAATTATTCAAAATCATGAACTACATGTATACATAGAGATTACTAACAAATGTTAAAAAATAAAAACAAAAATTGCAGAAACTTCTTAAAATTCACATTTTGAAAATTCAAATTAATCATTGTTAAAGCTAATAACGCTCTGAACACCTTAGTACAAGGACAACTAAAACCCTGGAGAAATCATTATACGCTTCATCACTTCACATATCACTTCCAACAGGGTGTTCAAGTGATCATTATATGTACAAAGAGTCAATGTTTATCATGACAGACAAAATAAATTCCATTTTCTCAAAAGACAGAACCTGACAATTGGTTTTTACAAAAGGCAATATAACATAAAGCTACTAGCTTTAATATATGTATAAAAACCAGGTCAAGAAAAACATTGAATTATTTACACTTTGAAATTTAACGCCTTTGTTGGTATAGGAGCTGATGTATATTTAGATATACTTTTCACAAGAAAATACGACTCATATCTGTTGGGAATTTATCTTTATTGTCAAAGGAGATTACATTTATTCAAAACTAAAGTGGGACTGACAAGAATATGTCAAAGTACACATACACTACTGCTGAGAAAACATGCAATTCATGATAGAACTTATCAGACTTCAAAATAAAAGTAACAGATGGCAGTAAATGGAAGTTTGGTAATTACCTACAGTAAAGAACCGTATAATTCTACAGTAACATTAAACACAAAAATTAATTTCTTCTTAAAAAAAATACAGGGTCATTTAGGGGCAGATTCCCTTTGAAGTAGCTGGTGGTTACCTTTCTGAACACCATGCTGAAGGCCTGCCGCAGAATCCTGTTTGATTGGGTTAAAGGGTCTTTGTCATGGAAGGACACATCCATGACAGCACAGTACTATCTATGATCTTCACTTCTTAAAAAAAATACAAATCACTCCTGGTTCGAATCATCAAACCCTTAATCCTGAATCTGACGCCTTAAAGTCGTAATGTGCAAGGATCTAAACACTGTTCTATTGTGGTCACCACTTTGTTAATATGAATTTCACTACGATATTTTAATCAATACAATTTTCAAACTTTTAAAAAAAACATAAAATATTGACAGAGTGTGACAGATTTGTCAAAGGGTACAGGACAAAAAAAAAAAAACAAAATATTGTAAAAATCTTGTAAACTGATAAACAGAATATTATCAAAATGTAACAGAAATACAAAGATGGCTACACGTTTGAAATTGTCAATCTATGACAGAAAATTTAGACCATTAAAATTTAACAGACCTTCAAATAGGCTGTCAAAACCTTATAGATAGATTGATAGATAAAGTCTTAAAATGGAAAAGGGTGAAGATGTCTGTACATAAAACCTCTTTTAAAGACAAAAAAATGGTACTCAAAACGTTGGGTGGGCTTAATAGCAGTTATAAGCTTATTACACGTACAGAAAAGCAAAGGCAAATATGTCACACTGAATATACAAGGTTTCCAACCTTATATTGGTGTCAAGATATAAAAATCTTGTTTCTTTACAGCCGAAATACCATACATCTTAGCCAATTATGACCTGAAAACAACTTACTCCTATTACAGTGAGGACAATTTTACAATCCAAAATAAGAAATTAAATTGACAGAGGGTTTGTGAATAGTTCCATGTAAATATTGACCTGCTGTGGTTTCCATATCTAAATTGCAATGTCAACAACCCTGTGCTTGAATCAGGCCTAGCATAACATCAATGACTCGCAGCACAATACCTATGTTATATATAAGACTCAATGATTTCTTTTAAATTTCCGGTCACAATATTTTAAAGTAAATAATAAAACTACCGTCTGTGAAATGACATATCTATGAATACAAAACCACAGCCAGAATAGTCCATGCTTTCTACTTTACAAGCTACCTTTATAAAATAACCTGTGATCAGTCTAACTGTAAGAATTATCTCCCTTGAATTTGAACTCTGGATTAGAGTTAAGGATATATACCACCTTTTACAAAATGTCTGTAGTTAAGGTGGCATCATACCTAGTTTTGTAAGAATACTTGAAATTTACATCAAACAGATACTATTACATATGAAGGCATAATTAGATCAACTTGATTGTACTTACAAGTATAAATCCAACGAATTCTCACCTCTGACCAGAGAGAAAGACACATATCAGGTAAAATGTAGATAACACCTAAAGTTTACAATATAATGTTCCTTTACTTCCTGTTCCAAAAAATAAATTGGAACTCACCAGACTAAAAAACTAATCACATAAATTAGCTAACATCAATTAGTTACTACAAAGCATGTTAACAAAATCAACGAACCAGAAAAAGTAAGGCCACAGTGACCTATAATGAATATACGATGTCTATGTTACAGATACCATATATTTTGTTTTTCAGTTTTTTAGCATTAAGGTAATAACGGGCACAAATTGCAGATTCTATAACCAAGATATTGCATGGACGAACATGGAAGGATGGATGGAATGACAGGAAAGACTAATAATTGGTCACTATTTGTGGTATCGGTATTGAAAGAGAAAATTATAATGAGATTGAAAAGCAGACAAGACATTGGATGACAGACATTCGCAATAACATATACTTGTAAGTGGGAGACAAGACATGGACCACAGACAATCAGGAATAGCATATACAGTTTACGTCTAACTGGGAATCCATGATTATATACAAGTATTGATTCTGTAAAGGCAAGTATTTCAGGTTTACTGACAAATATGGTCTGGAGGAAAGTTTATCAAACAAAGAAACCCCTAGTAAAGGTATTATTTAAGGTCCTCCACTCTATCAACTGGCGGTCACCAAGGGCTAATGGTCATTGCCAGACGATGGTTTGATCAAGACGGTTGGAGCAAGCTATTTTATTTCCTATCAGACCTCGATATAGAACCCACAACCAGACATATGTAGAGATAGAAAACTTATCATCAGGCAAGGTCCATGCACCATGAGCCTCCTCCTCATCATTTTAAAAACTTTTGAAAAATAAAGATCAAATTTGAACCTGTGTACGTCATAAGTTTCACAGTCAAAGGTTTATAAAACTAAATGAACACCAGTTCTACACAGGTTCTTTTCCCTGCATCTGTAGGCATCTATTTATATATAAGGCAGGAATGATGATAGATTGAAAAAATTTCCTGTTAATCAAGCATTAACACTGTATATTATAAATGTCTACATATATTTTGCAAGGTTACCTCATCTCCTTAACACGAATGTCACACAGCACAGATATGAACCTTAAAATTAAAAAAATTCTCAAACTGTCAAGAGACTGATGTCTGCGATATTAATGAATACCTGTGTAGAATTGGCCTTTCGTTACATTTGTAAGCTGAGAGTATTTTCATTTGTAAATTTTTCTTCAGTTGTTAAGTAAATGAGTTCAATATTTAAAAGTCAATGTTTAAAGTCCGTTAGGAAAAAAAATCACATGACTAGATCCTAAATGAGATATGTATGCCTGTACTTTTCCATGGGTTTTACAGAAATACGTTCCATCCTGTCCTTCCAATCTGTCAGTCATTTGGTTCCCTGTGTTGATGTATTACAGTTTCTAAGTAAACTTGAACTCCAGACGTAACCTCCAGCACTTAGAGAGACGTCTTATCTCTCCACAGTTGTCAATAAGTACACCTAAAATATCTGTAGTCTTGCTCGACAACAATTGCACATTTTTTTTTAATGTGCAAACGTACCCAGAACGTGCCAACAAGAACAATAGTTAATGTTAATCATTTCACGCATTAATTCACCAAATCTCTGAAGAACAATGACGACCACAGGAAGAGAATTACATACACCTGGGTATGATACTGGGTAGGCTTGAACAGGTATTCTAATAAATAATACCAGGAGGAATCAACTCCCATCTTGGCAAATAAGATACAAACGGGTCTGAATTGTAATTCTTACGAAAGACATTTCATAGTGTATATATAGTCGATGGCTGACATCATCGTCATAAAGGAAAATTCCGTTCAATCAAGATAAAATTACCAATATATCATATTTACATTAAACATTCATCTTCTGACAAAAAAAGTGGGTTTTTTTTCTTTATATCAAAAACTAAAAATTTAAGTAACCAATTCAGTTTTCATATCTACTGTATACAGGGTGGGTTATATCTACTGTATACAGGGTTATATCTACTGTATACAGGGTTATATCTACTGTATACAGGGTTATATCTACTGTATACTGGGTTATACTTTCTGTATACAGGGTTATATCTACTGTATACAGGGTTATATCTACTGTATACAGGGTTATATCTTCTGTATACAGGGTTATATCTACAGTATACAGGGGGTTATATCTACTGTATACAGGGTTATATCTACTGTATACAGGGTTACATCTACTGTATACAGGGTTATATCTACTGTATAAATAGAGTGATATCTACTCTACATATATTCACTAATTTGCGTTGATCAAGTTTTCAATGCTGAAAATTAATGACATCTTCTATGTTATTTTGGCAACTGCAAGTGTGTTGTTGTTGTTCATAATTGATTCCATCTGTATTTAAAGCCTCATGGAATTCCATGTCATATATATATTGTAGAGCTATAACATCAATTTGTAATGTCAAGGTCATTTTGTATAGAACAAGTGGTGAAGGTCACCAAATACTTTCTAGGGTCTTAGCTTTCATTTTTTTTTTTTTTTTTAAGAATAGGGTTAATGTAAAAATCTAAGGATAAGGGCATTGCAGTTCAGACTCTTCACATACAAGTGATGCATATTGTACTTAACCAACAATCTTGAATTCCCTTGAGAGTGAAGAACTCATTACTGATAAGCACATGCAGGAAAAGAAATCGAAGATATTGAAGTAAATAGAATTCACGTATCTCCATTTACAATGGAAAGCAATCTTTTTACTCTTCACTATTAAGTACAGATCTTCTGACATGCATTAAAAATTCTAACTACATAACAAATACCCTTCCTGAAATAAACACAACTCGTCTGACAAATTCAAGTAAGCAGAGAAATTGTTTATTTTTGTTAAAGAAGAGATGTATCTTCCTGAACACGAGACGTCAATTAAGGAAAAGAAAATTTCAATTTTTTTTCAAAGTATAATTATTTTACAAATTACGACAGTATGCCAGTAACAGGTGTTTTTATGTGATTGTCAGTGCCTCTCTAAAGCTCTGAAATCAATACTTGCAAAATCAACTGTTGCGTGTGCAGTTTTAGTTGAAAGACCTACAGTCTCGCACTCCAGCTGAGTGGATCACAGATCTGATATCTTTATGAGAAGTTTTACTTTAGTTCATCATCTTGATAAACCATTTGTTTCAAACCTTTTGGAAACTGGTTTATAAGCAAAGAAGATAGTTTTTTTTAGTATCCACTGAATTTTTTTTTCAACTTCAATGACGTTTACGGTCATAAAAGCATTAAAATCAAATACAGCTTTCATCAACACTGAACACCATCCAGTATCTCTAAATAATAACAAATTATAACGGTCAATATCCAAGATGGTCACCTGTCAGCCATTTTAATTTTTTAACTATTTCAAAACTGAAAGGGCATTACACGTGACAAAAAAAAGCTATATATGAAATTTGAGAAAGACCCATCAGGTACTTCAGCAGAGATACTGATAACTGAGTTCGTGTAAAAATACAAGATTGCAGCGAAGCTGTCGGCCAGTTTGCATTTTTTATCAATCTCAAAATTGAAAAGGGCATTACTACAGACCAAGGGAAAGCAACATATGAGAATGATCTATTCAGTTCTTCACCAGAGAGAGTGATAACAAATTAAAAATGTCTAAATGGAAAATGACCACCTGTCCGCTATCTTGTTTTTCTGACCAGTCTCAAAACTAAAAGGCTGCTTCTAAGGACCAAGGGAAATGTGCCAATGAAATTTGAAAAAGATCAATCCAGGACTTCTCAAGATATAGGAAAAAATAAACTTCAATTGCTAAAATCCAAGATGGCCACCTGTCCGCCATTTTGTATATTTGATTAATCTCAAAATAGAGAGGACTGTGAGTGACCAAGGGAGTCTTTATATGAAATATATAGAGATGATTTTAAATACAGAACTGATTTCATATGGAATTTATAATTAGTATCAATGCAAACTTGACAAATAGAATGTGAACCAATGAAGTACTTACATGTGTAAAGAAAACTGAAAGTCGGATTTAAAAATAATGGTTGGGATCTGCAGTGGTAACACACTCTGTTGCCTTTCACCTAGGCATCTGAGGTTCAGTTACCTGAGCAGATGGGGAAAGCTATGAGGTCACCTACCTGATGGGTTATCCCCAGGTATTCCAGTTTCCTCCCACAGTAAGATCCTCCACAGACTTACATGGGGCCAACAAATATGATTGATATAAGTTAGAACATAGCTTGTTTCACAGTTGTTGTAAAGTAAATAAAGCTGTGATATGATAACCAAAGAGACATTCTATAATTGTTCTGTCAAATCTTTAAGTACAATACTACACAATAAAGTCTAATTTGAAAGCTGCCCTGTAGAGCGTCATCTTATCTCTTTTTCCTTCTCAAGGAAAAATTCCCAGATGAAAATATATCGCGATACAAATGATGCGATTTGAATTGAAGATGACAGCATCTCAATCATGAATCGGGAAACATGCAATTCCGATGTCGTTAATTTGACAGGCGCTGATCATCCGTCCTCCCTGCGGCTTAAAAGTCAGGATGGCGACACACAATGTAATTACTGGTAAAATCCATCTTAACATTGACAATGGAAAAAAGTTAAGGACCATCGTTACACACAGAAAATATAGAATGAGATACTTCCCTGTCTTAGCAGCTCAACTTTCAATGAATACAACCTTGGTGTGAAAACAAGCCTGTTGTTAAAATTTAAGGACCAACATTTCACACACAAATAGTATTTTGAGATGGTTCCTTATAAAAGCTGAAAAAAGTATATTGAGACGGCCCCCTTTAAATGCTAAACTTTATGTTAAGAACCATCAAGGCAAAGCAATAAAATGATTTATACTGTAGTGGATTCAGCAATAAGGCCATTCCTTGTAATAAGCCCATCCATTTCTTAATTTTTTCAGAAAAAATACAAATAAATGAGACGTCCCTGTATTAATCCAATCGCCCTTTACTATGAATTCTAGTTTGGTGTTAAGGCTCCCTGGGCTTATTAAAGGGTCGGGAACGTATCAGCCATTTTAGGAGAGTTGATACTCCCTCCTCTACTGTTCTTAAATAGGCATAATTTTCCATAAATTACACAAAGCTATAAATGTATAAGGATTATAGCTAGTAAGTATCACTGAACTTAGCACTGAAATCCAGTAGTTTACGAGGTGCAGCTGGTATATTGTTGTATTTAGGTTATACTTATAATCACAAAAAATTAAAATATCAAAAACGTTTGTATCTACTGAAAAAGCAAACATCTTAACAACAATGATGAGCATTATTTTTCATGTTTCTTGATGTTTTGGAAGAATTTTTGGAAAATTTGTAAATTGGGATGGATTTTTTGTGATTGTTCAGGGAGTTGGCTTAAATCTGAAATAATTTCTTCAATTAGGAATGAGGCCCATTATTGGCTCCCAAAAGCCTTAAAAGAAGTTCTAAATATGCACAAACGATCTGGTTCTTTGTGTAAATATTTCCCTTTTCATGCTTTACTATTTGTACATGCGTTTTTTACTCCCATAAATCTCACCCGTCCATTCCAGATGCTAAATTACAAATTTTATACAGTAGCCTAAAAGGCTGCTTACATAATACAGGGGATTAATACTGTGTCCTAGAAAGATAGACACTAATTACGAAATTTCTATAAAATTATTAATAAAATGTTAGCAATGGTATGTTAGCTTGTAAAAATACTGAACATCGTTGGTGGTCAGATCCAATGCAGAGCTTGTAAATATTTGTTCTTTCTTTAAAGGGGATGCTGGTTATTATCCAAGTAATGTACAAGGTAACTTATATATAAATTCTCCATTGTGGTCAAGCATGATCTTTGACCCTTTAATCTTGACCAGGGCCTGATGATATCGCTGTTGTCCATAATAGATAAAAACCTCTGGTAATAAAAATCTCTGGTTCTTTTATTGATAATATCACTGATGGTTTTTACTTTGATGAAATCTCTGGTAATATCACTGATGGTTCTAATATTAATAGTGATGAAATCTCTGGTAATATCACTGATGGTTTTTACTTTGATGAAATCTCTGGTAATATGGCTGATGGTTCTAATATTAATAGTGATAAAATCTCTGGTAATATCACTGATGGTTCTAATATCAATAGTGATGAAATCTCTGGTAATATCACTGATGGTTTTTACTTTGATGAAATCTCTGGTAATATCACTGATGGTTCTAATATCAATAGTGATGAAATCTCTGATAATATCACTGATGGTTCTAATATTAATAGTGATAAAATCTCTGGTAATATCACTGATGGTTTTTACTTTGATGAAATCTCTGGTAATATCACTGATGGTTCTAATATTAATAGTGATGAAATCTCTGGTAATATCACTGATGGTTTTTACTTTGATGAAATCTCTGGTAATATGGCTGATGGTTCTAATATTAATAGTGATAAAATCTCTGGTAATATCACTGATGGTTCTAATATTAATAGTGATGAAATCTCTGGTAATATCACTGATGGTTTTTACTTTGATAAAATCTCTGGTAATATCACTGATGGTTCTAATATTAATAAAAACTCTGGTAATATGGCTGATGGTTCTAATATTAATAGTGATAAAACCTCAGATACTATCACTGATGGTTCTTACTTTGAAACAATACCTAATAAAAATCACAGAAGGTCCTTATCTCAAATTAATCAATCATACAAGTAACGATGGTTCTTATCTGAGTGGTTTTTACAATATCAGGGATGACTATTGGACCTTATCACGATAAAAATGCATTTCCAGACATAACACCAATAGTTATTACTGCTTTCTCTTATCTACAGATTCTATTTTTTCCTATTAAAGCTTAACAACAGACAATGCAATTTAAGATATATGTCAAGACCAATTGTATATTGTTAAGAGCTAAGAAATGTCTTCAATAGTTATTTGAGATTGAATCAATGTCCGGCAAGAAACCAATTCTGCTGTCCTAAATATTGGACAGAAGTTGATTCAAAATTTAACATTCCTGACAGATATGACAATAATAAGGATGCTGTTCATGGAAATAAATTGTACAGGGGCCATTTTGGTATGAAGTTTGTTTAGCAGATATAATCATTCCTGGAATATTCCGTCGATATCTAACACAATTCAATAATAAATAAATAGATAAATAAATAAATAAATATATCAGGATCTTCACCTAATAATATATGACAAGAATGTATCATGACTTGATTGAATCTTATGTTTAAAGTCAGCAGCTGGACCTCTCAAAAGGATGGAAGTAACTTGACAGAATCAAAGGTTTAAAGTCAGCAGCTGGACCTCTCAAAAGGATCAAAATAACTTGATTGAATCTTAGGTTTGAGAGGTTCAGCTAAAAAAATTTCAAACCTAAGATATTAAACCTAAGATTCAGTCAAGTCGTTTCCATCTGTTTGCCATTGAACCAATCAGAAAACAAATTATTTGATAGATCTGCAATTTATCAAATGTCGGATCAAAATTCAACGAGAATTTGAAGACATAATATCAGACATAAAAATACACAACATATATTCTCCATAAAAAATGAAAAATTACAATTAATGTATAACTTAAAATTTGTTATTTATAACTTATAAAAACTTCTGTTCGACAATACTTTCAAATAATTTTCATCAATATATATAACCTATTAGCCCTATATAAGTAATGGATTCTTCTATCCTTTGAGTTGGACAAGTCCACATTTGGTGTTTAGGGATGAAAGAGTTAACAATATTAGTGATTTTTCTCAACAGTGTCAAATTTCAGATATCTTTGCCTAAGGATTGAGTTGTGAATATTTAACTTGCAAATTTCAGTTGAGATGTTGTTGTATTACATTTGTTAAATTCCTTTTTCTTCAACTCCAAAAAATGATGTGGCTAAAATGAGATATTCTGGTTTTGACACCAAATAACAAAACCAGCCTGTGATGAAATAACTTTGTTAGATAGTATATGGATAACACTACATACATCCAGTGTAACAACCGATACATAAAAAATGTAATTTAAACCGATCACGATACATCAGAACCCTTGTTCAAATGCAAACTCAAAAAAAAACCCATTGTAATCCAAACTAACAGGAAATTTTCTTTTTTTAATTTGTCTCTCTGAAAAATAAAACCTATGTAGGCTTACCTTAATCATGACAACGCTTCGGTAACCAAGGCTACAAGTAGGAAAAGGTAGAGAATGCTGATTGGTCCATTCACACAACCGTCACTGGTCAAGATAACCACATGACTGTTTGGTGCCCACACTGGATAACTGGTTTCCTGGTCAGCTCAATCTGAAAACAATTTACACACAGTTAACAAATACTCAGCTGAAAAAGAATTGAAATTTGTTTCATCAAATGTGTAAGGGGGATTGTCTTTTGATCAAACAAAAAGAATAGAATATATAAAATTAGGATTCTCTATCCAACAGCTTCAGTCACTACCTCTTCACCATTGGTTGATAATTTTCTGGTTATCAAGGGGAGGCAACTCCATTCAATCTAAATAGTTGAGTTTTCATTTTTAAAAAAATCACATGTGTCTTCAATTATTTTGGTGAAATATTACCCAAACTTTAAAATTTTGCATCCTGAGAACCACATTTAGAGAGTGAGGATGTTTTATGCCTCAGAAAAGAAACCGGTATCTTCATTGTTACAAAACAATTACAAACCCTAATGCTGACTTACAGATTGAGAATGATTACAAAAATGAAACATGCTCCTTATGATAATATCACAATTCATAATTCATTTCTTATCACTTTCACAATACCTTTCAACTGCTTTGCAATTATCATTGAAACAGTATTTTACAGCACCTGGTTTCCTGAAGCACTTCAAAGTTAACAACTTATTAAAATTTAATTTTTTATAGCAAAACATCAAATTTTCCTCTTTTAAATCTCGATTTTTAAGTAGACATTAAAAAATTTGAGTTTTTAAAATAGGTACGTCGCTATAGTTTTTCTTTTTTTTCAAAAAATTATTTTGGATAACTAAAATTCCAATTCCATGCTATCTATATATGATGAACAAAAAGTTCATCACTGATGAAGTTTATTTTTTCCCCTAAAGATATTTACCATAAAATTCATTCACATCTTGAAACACACATAAGGTACAAGTACATTTCACATGTCATGAACATGGTGATTTTGTCTTTCATTAAAATTGATGTCACTGAAATCAATCTGACTAGAAAAAAACACAGAGATAAAAACAAAAATTAAAATCAATATTAATCAATTTCAAATAGATTTTGTTTAAGCGATATACAAAAAAATGTACAAAATGTGTTACAAAATCTCAAACAGAGAAAAAAAAATTACTATACCTGCTATTTGGGCACACCAATATATAATTCTCATAAATTGTGTCAAAATAAAAGATAGAAAGAAAAAAGATATTCCTCTGTCCAAATCTCAAGTTATTAAACCAATAACTCTGGAAGACATGTTTGCCATACACCAGGCCAGGAAGAACAGGGGGTAACTTGTGGCTTACAGCTGTTACAATGATAAGCACGAAGGCCATCAAAAGTTTTGTCAGCTTTCCAAACATTTTGTATCAATAATCAATTGCTTCATTTCTAATAATAATGTAATTATGTTTTTAGTATTCATTTCCAATAAAGGATTATTCATAACTTTGTATATTTTATTTTGGTATAGAAATATAGTACCAGATTTGAAACTTTGATGCCGGAAAAATTTGGAATCAATTTCTAATGAAGCTGATTATACTTTGAATAATGGACCCAGGCCGAACTTGGACTGTGTACTTTTACTATCTTTGACATGTTATTGTAAAAGTTCTGGTTAGTCTTAGGGAAGACAGGATAGCAGTGTTAGTAGTTATAAATGGGAGGGTGAGGGGGTCAATGTGTTCAAAGGAAGGGGGCATGTGTGTTATTGTGGGGTGGGGCTTGGGAGCAGGGCGGAGCCAGAAGAGGAAAGGAATGTGAATAGGTGGGGTGGGGGATCTGGAAATGTGAAAATTGGTGGGAATTGGGGTGTTCAGGTTGGATTTAAGGGTTGGGAAAGGGGAGTGTGTACAAGGGGGTGGGACTGGAGGGGTATGTGGGGTTAGGAAAGGTTGTGTGGACATGTGGGGGTTGGGATACAGAAGGGGAGTGTGTGTATGAGGTAGGTGTGTGTGTATGTCAGTGTAAAGGTGGGAGGGATAGTGTGTATGTCAGTGTAAAGGTGGGAGGGTATGTGTGTATGTCAGTGTAAAGGTGGGAGGGATAGTGTGTATGTCAGTGTAAAGGTGGGAGGGTATGTGTGTATGTCAGTGTAAAGGTGGGAGGGTATGTGTGTATGTCAGTGTAAAGGTGGGAGGGTATGTGTGTATGTCAGTGTAAAGGTGGGAGGGTATGTGTGTATGTCAGTGTAAAGGTGGGAGGGTATGTGTGTATGTCAGTGTAAAGGTGGGAGGATATGTGTGTATGTCAGTGTAAAGGTGGGAGGATATGTGTGTATGTCAGTGTAAAGGTGGGAGGGTATGTGTGTATGTCAGTGTAAAGTTGGGAGGGTATGTGTGTATGTCAGTGTAAAGGTGGGAGGGTATGTGTGTATGTCAGTGTAAAGGTGGGAGGGTATGTGTGTATGTCAGTGTAAAGTTGGGAGGGTATGTGTGTATGTCAGTGTAAATGTGGGAGGGTATGTGTGTATGTCAGTGTAAAGGTGGGAGGATATGTGTGTATGTCAGTGTAAAGGTGGGAGGGTATGTGTGTATGTCAGTGTAAAGGTGGGAGGGTATGTGTGTATGTCAGTGTAAAGGTGGGAGGGTATGTGTGTATGTCAGTGTAAAGGTGGGAGGGTATGTGTGTATGTCAGTGTAAAGGTGGGAGGGTATGTGTGTATGTCAGTGTAAAGGTGGGAGGGTATGTGTGTATGTGGATGTGGGAGGGTATGTGTGTATGTCAGTGTAAAGGTGGGAGGGTATGTGTGTATGTCAGTGTAAAGTTGGGAGGGTATATGTGTATGTCAGTGTAAATGTGGGAGGGTATGTGTGTATGTCAGTGTAAATGTGGGAGGGTATGTGTGTATGTCAGTGTAAAGGTCGGAGGGAATGTGTGTATGTCAGTGTAAAGGTGGGAGGGTATGTGTGTATGTCAGTGTAAAGGTGGGAGGGTTTGTGTGTATGTCAGTGTAAAGGTGGGAGGGTATGTGTGTATGTCAGTGTAAAGGTGGGAGGGTATGTGTGTATGTCAGTGTAAAGGTGGGAGGGTATGTGTGTATGTCAGTGTAAAGGTGGGAGGGTATGTGTGTATGTCAGTGTAAAGTTGGGAGGGTATGTGTGTATGTCAGTGTAAAGGTGGGAGGGTATGTGTGTATGTCAGTGTAAAGTATGTGGGAGGGTATGTGTGTATGTCAGTGTAAAGGTGGGAGGGTATGTGTGTATGTCAGTGTAAAGGTGGGAGGGTATGTGTGTATGTCAGTGTAAAGGTGGAGGGTATGTGTGTATGTCAGTGTAAAGGTGGGAGGGTATGTGTGTATGTCAGTGTAAAGGTGGGAGGGTATGTGTGTATGTCAGTGTAAAGGTGGGAGGGTATGTGTGTATGTCAGTGTAAAGGTGGAGGGTTTGTGTGTATGTCAGTGTAAAGGTGGGAGGGTATGTGTGTATGTCAGTGTAAAGGTGGGAGGGTATGTGTGTATGTCAGTGTAAAGGTGGGAGGGTATGTGTGAATGTCAGTGTAAAGGTGGGAGGGTATGTGTGTATGTCAGTGTAAAGGTGGGAGGGTATGTGTGTATGTCAGTGTAAAGGTGGGAGGGTATGTGTGTATGTCAGTGTAAAGGTGGGAGGGTATGTGTGTATGTCAGTGTAAATGTGGGAGGGTATGTGTGTATGTCAGTGTAAAGGTGAGTGGAATACTGTGTATGTCAGTGTAAAGGTGGGTAAGTCAGTGTAAAGGTGGGAGGGTATGTGTGTATGTCAGTGTAAATGTGGGAGGGTATGTGTGTATGTCAGTGTAAAGGTGGGTGGGTTTGTGTGTATGTCAGTGTAAAGGTGGGAGGGTATGTGTGTATGTCAGTGTAAAGGTGGGAGGGTATGTGTGAATGTCAGTGTAAAGGTGGGAGGGTATGTGTGTATGTCAGTGTAAAGGTGGGAGGGTATGTGTGTATGTCAGTGTAAAGGTGGGAGGGTATGTGTGTATGTCAGTGTAAAGGTGGGAGGGTATGTGTGTATGTCAGTGTAAAGGTGGGAGGGTATGTGTGTATGTCAGTGTAAAGGTGGGAGGGTATGTGTGTATGTCAGTGTAAAGGTGGGAGGGCATGTGTGTATGTCAGTGTAAAGGTGAAAGGGTATGTGTGTATGTCAGTGTAAAGGTGGGTGGAATACTATGTATGTCAGTGTAAAGGTGGGAGGATATGTGTGTATGTCAGTGTAAAGGTGGGAGGATATGTGTGTATGTCAGTGTAAAGGTGGAGGGTATGTGTGTGTATGTCATGTGTGTGTAAAGGTGGGAGGGTATGTGTGTATGTCAGTGTAAAGGTGGGAGGGTTTTTGTGTATGTCAGTGTAAATGTGGGAGGGTATGTGTGTATGTCAGTGTAAAGGTGGGAGGGTATGTGTGTATGTCAGTGTAAAGGTGGGAGGGTATGTGTGTATGTCAGTGTAAAGGTGGGAGGGTATGTGTGTATGTCAGTGGGAATGTGTGTAATATGTGTGTATGTCAGTGTAAAGGTGGGAGGGTATGTGTGTATGTCAGTGTAAAGGTGGGAGGGTATGTGTGAATGTCAGTGTAAAGGTGGGAGGGATAGTGTGTATGTCAGTGTAAAGGTGGGAGGGTATGTGTGTATGTCAGTGTAAAGGTGGGAGGGTATGTGTGTATGTCAGTGTAAAGGTGGGAGGGTATGTGTGTATGTCAGTGTAAAGGTGGGAGGGTATGTGTGTATATCAGTGTAAAGGTGGGAGGGTATGTGTGTATGTCAGTGTAAAGGTGGGAGGGTATGTGTGTATGTCAGTGTAAAGGTGGGAGGGTATGTGTGTATGTCAGTGTAAAGGTGGGAGGGTATGTGTGGTCAGTGTAAAGGTGGGAGGGTATGTGTGTATGTATGTGTGTATGTCAGTGTAAAGGTGGGAGGGTATGTGTGTATGTCAGTGTAAAGGTGGGAGGGTATGTGTGTATGTCAGTGTAAAGGTGGGAGGGATAGTGTGTATGTCAGTGTAAAGGTGGGAGGGTATGTGTGTATGTCAGTGTAAATGTGGGAGGGTATGTGTGTATGTCAGTGTAAAGGTCGGAGGGAATGTGTGTATGTCAGTGTAAAGGTGGGTGGAATACTGTGTATGTCAGTGTAAAGGTGGGAGGGTATGTGTGTATGTCAGTGTAAAGGTGGGAGGGTATGTGTGTATGTCAGTGTAAGGTGGGAGGTGTGTATGGGAAGGTATGTGTGTATGTCAGTGTAAAGGTGGAGGGTATGTGTGTATGTCCATGCAAAGGTGGGAAGGTATGTGTGTATGTCAGTGTAAAGGTGGAGGGTATGTGTGTATGTCAGTGCAAAGGTGGGAAGGTATGTGTGTATGTCAGTGTAAAGGTGGAGGGTATGTGTGTATGTCAGTGTAAAGGTGGGAGGGTATGTGTGTATGTCAGTGCAAAGGTGGGAGTGATAGTGTGTATGTCAGTGTAAAGGTGGGAGGGTATGTGTGAATGTCAGTGTAAAGGTGGGAGTGATAGTGTGTATGTCCATGCAAAGGTGGGAAGGTATGTGTGTATGTCAGTGTAAAGGTGGGAGGGTATGTGTGTATGTCAGTGTAAAGGTGGGAGGGTATGTGTGTATGTCAGTGTAAAGGTGGGTGGAATACTGTGTATGTCAGTGTAAAGGTGGGAGGGTATGTGTGTATGTCAGTGTAAAGGTGGGAGGGTATGTGTGTATGTCAGTGTAAAGGTGGGAGGGTATGTGTGTATGTCAGTGTAAAGGTGGGAGGGATAGTGTGTGTATGTAAGTGTAAAATTTGGAGGGTAGGTATGTATTTAGGAGTAAGGTGGGAGAAGTTGTTTGTAAATAGGGGTGAGGAGAATAAGGTGTATGTATGGAAGCCTCTAACCAAGAGGTAGCACCTATTAATAATGGGACAGAGAGAGATGCTAAATACAACGTACCTATCTTGATCCTCTAGTGTATGAGATAGGTGGAACCAGCAAATATACAATGTCAATAAAGTCAGAGAAAGCCACAGATTGGAAGGATTTTAACTCAAGATCATCACAATACACAAAACTTGATATTCCTGCCATTTTTAGAGAAAAATCCTTGTTCGATCATGCATGATGTTTGTCTTCTGGACTTTTTTTGCAAGGTTTGCAAGCATGGATTTATTGTTTCAATTTCGAACGGTTTCAAGAGTGACAAAGTTTCAGTACAATGAAAAACATCAAAGACAATATCCTTGATGTAGACATTTAACAAAGATCATTTTGAAACATTTTTTTAAACCAAAGAGTGAAGGTCTAGTAACTTAACACCACCATTTGGAGGTAATATCAGTTATGTACTAAAATGGGTCATAGCTCCTTTACTGGAAGTCAGAAAATGACCACCCACAGATAATATAGACCATATTTCACCTAATAAACGCACCAGTGTCTATTACTGTTCAGACATTTTGCTTATCAAATACTACACCATATCATAGTCCTGTAATAAGCCCACTCCCTGTTTTGAGCCAAAGTTCACATGTTATCCCCTGGGCTTATTAACAGATAAATACAGTTAATTGAAATTTAGAATTAAGGGCACACCGTCCTCTTTCTCTAAATGTGTGTGTGGTTATAGGGAAAGGTAAGTTTATTACGTTAAATACAGTACTTAAAAATATCCATATTTTTGCAGACACTTGATAAAAATATCAATTTGGAAATTAACCTTAATATTCAATTATTAGTGAAATGTTTTTCATGTAATTTGGTCGTGTATCTCTGTAAACCCTGGACCGATGTAAAGCTATACGAGTAGAGATCCGGGAGGCTGTTGAGCCAATAACAACATAATCTAGAGAAGTCGTTACCATAGCAGGCATCCACCAACATGTTTTTGAATCTCCAGGCATTATCTAAATCTAACGCCCCATCCCTATGGGTATTGACAAGGGTTATCCATATTTTTCCAACAGATTTCTGACATTATTCTGATAATCAGCAGAGCCTGTACGTCATAAGTAAATTGGAACACCCCGATTTTGGGCTGGCATCTAAATTACATGTGACCCCTTTAAATTATCATTTGTAATACAAAACATATATAAAAATATCTGTAAAACAGCAAATATTTCAAATTATCCTACCTAATTTTTGAAAAACAACAGAAACGGTAAATAATGACCTCTAAAGACAGGTGGCTTTTATATAGAGACTCAATTACTATCAGTTGTACTTTGGAAACTTTTAATGAAAAACAATATTCGTTATATACAGATGGCCTTTATAGACAGGCTTCTGGTTTGCTACATGTGACCTTTATATACAGGTATCTGTTCTACACAGCCCAAATAGGTGGCTTTAAAAGGACAGGTTTATTTTCTATACAGATGGCCTTTATAGACAGGTATACCCTTTACAGACTTAAAAGACAGATATCGGTTTCATACAAGTGGCCTTTTTAGACAGGTATTTACAAGAATAATTTTGAAAACTTTTTGACACTTTTTAAATGAGATTTAGAATATGACAGATTAACTGTCAATAATCTATGCTCATACAAAACAGCTTCGTTTCTTTTTTTCAAATGTCAAATATGAAAGTGTCAACAAACATTTGTTTTCTAATTGTTTACATAAACAATTTCTAACCATTGTCATAACAGTTCTCTGTCAAATATCCATAAAGAAAAACAAACCATTTTAAATATAGATACACACACAGTGTAAGCCAACAATATGTGGCGCCAAAAGTATTCCAAGGTAACATGTAAAACAGCACCAACAGATTACATCTGAATGCAACACATCAAACAAGAATATGTAAAAAACATCCATCTTTCCTTTTCATTTTTAGTTCTTTTATATATTTCATTTATCCATCAATAGGGAATTTGATAGGAAAACAAATTTTCCTGTAATTTGACAAAGCAACCCAAACAAAAAATTCTTATATAAGGTCAATTAATGTTTGATTGTTGTTTGAAAATTTCCTGTGTACTGATAAATTGTCTTGTTACCATTTGTCTGCTGGGAAAAAATCCTGCATTCTGATAACGCATTGTTAAATTGCTGTCAAAGATTTTTTTTCTCAAAAATTGTTTGAGAATGACCATTAGGGTACATTTCCTTAGAGTATGCACCTATAATTTAAAACCGAAATTCCAACTTTAAAACTTCAATATAATTTTAAATTGAAGACAAAATATGACTACAGATTTCTATGTATAACATTATACAGTCTATCACAAAAAGTTCTCTGAAACCCTTACTTTCACAGATTGATATACCTACAGGTTTTTTTTTCTTATATACATACATCCACACTCTAAATCACACCCAGTTTTACTGTAATTGTTTACAGTAGATATTGACGAGTGTATATCTCACCAGTCCATCAATTATTTACCTAATTAACTCCAACATACAGAAAAGGATTATCTGCATGTTTTTTTATTGGTTCAGAAGTTGTAGTCAGTCAGGCGAACCTCTCTCTCCTTACATGTGAATAATTTATAACTGTAAACTTACAGATAATCAGAAAACACAATTCAATGGATAGCTATCAGTAGTAAAGCCAAATATATGAGTGTCTCGTGTTTCAACAATTGTTTTTAGGTGATCTGACCCAAGATGGACTATTGTGCAATCACGAAGCCTTCATAAACAATGTAAGACAGAATTTTCCTCCCATGATGCATTTTCAGTGTAAATGTTCCATAATTCTGTCAGGGGGGGTTCAAGAAATATCTTGTACACAAGTACTTCAAAAGTGGTCATATAAAACTTTAAACCTTTAACCTTGATCAATGACTACTAAGATCTATACAAGTATGGAATGTGATGTTATGATACCTCAAAATAATAATCTATTGATGAGATCAAAGGATCATTTGTACACAAGAATTTTAAAAATGGTTAAGTGTGACCTTTGACCTTTAACCTTGACCTATGGGCAACAGATTATTATCAAATGTAGAATGTGATGTAATGAAACTTTAATTCTGTTGATGAGTTCATAAGATATTTTATACATAAGCATTTCAAAAGTGGTATAGTGTGACATCTGACCTTTCAACCTTGACCAATGAGCAACAAGTTCTACTAAGGTGTAGGATGCGATCTTATGACACTTTAATAGGAGAAAATACAATTTGAAAAAAAAGTGTATCAAGAGGTCAGAGAGTAATGACTGATCAGTGAAGTAAGTTAAACCTAACTTAACCTCGTTCCCACTAACTAAACCTAACTTAACCTCTTTCCCACTAACTAAACCTAACTTAACCTCTTTCCCACTAAATTAACCTAACTTAACCTCTTTCCAATGAACTAAACCTAACTTAACCTCATTCCCACTAACTAAACCTAACTTAACCTCATTCCCACTAACTAAACCTAACTTAACCTCATTCCCACTAACTTAACCTAACTTAACCTCTTTCCCTCTAACTAAACCTAACTTAACCTCTTTCCCACTAACTAAAGCTAACTTAACCTCTTTCCCACTAACTAAACCTAACCTAATCTCTTTCCCACTAACAAAACCTAACTTAACCTTTTCCCACTAACTAAACCTAACTTAACTTCTTTCCCACTAACTAAACCTAACTTAACCTCTTTCCCACTAACTAAACCTAACTTAACCTCTTTCCCACTAACTAAACCTAACTTAACCTCTTTCCCACTTAATTAACCTAACTTAACTTCTTTCCCACTAACTAAACCTAACTTAACCTCTTTCCCACTAACTAAACCTAACTTAACCTCTTTCCCACTAACTAAACCTAACTTAACCTCTTTCCCACTAACTAAACCTAACTTAACCTCTTTCCCACTAACTAAACCTAACTTAACCTCTTTCCCACTTAATTAACCTAACTTAACCTCTTTCCCACGAACTAAACCTAATTTAATCTCTTTCCCACTAACTAAACCTCAGTAAAAATCTTTGTTCAAGCCCACTAACTACATCAGGTAGAATCACAGGGGCAGGTCATCTTATTTCTGTAGGCACGCCGCAATAAGCCCAGGGGTCCAACATACAAATTTTGACTCAAAGTTGCAGGTAGGGTTGGACTTATTGCAATACAATGACAATATCATTTGTTTGTAATTTTATAGAATAGTAAAAGATATGGGTGGGCTTATCATCAGACGTGGGCTTATCACTGGATAAATAGTCAGACAAATACAGTGTAATAATATTAGTACCTGTAATTTGTAAATTGAGTCCCCAGATTCCCAAAAAGTCAATATTCATACAGAGTACAGAACGCGTTAACAATGCAAAGAATAACAAAATAAATAAAATCACCATTTAGGGAATTCTTTAGACATAAACATTAATCATTCTTATTCTTCAAACAAATTTTTTTTTTCCAAAAGATATTCTGTCAAACATCATCAGTTATTATGTCAAGCCTAAACTACTATCTGAAATTCCTTTCTTCCAAACATTGTCAATAAGCTTGAACCCTTACCTAAATCTCTTCACTCCACCAATAGATCTCTGGAGCCATGATCACATATAATTGAGTCCAAGTTCTAAGAAATGTAATCAAATTCTATCAGAACTATTGGAACTCTGATATTGGTCTTTTGTGCATACAAGCTCTGCAGTCATTTGGTGTCTATAAAGAGAGGTCACTACGACCTAATTGTGTTAGCTGTGCCCAGAAATTCTATTTGAGAATCAATGGAAAGCGTGAACATTTGATTATTCTTGCTCAAACATGGTCAACAATGAAGGGAAACAAGTTTAGTAGCCGTTCAGACAATCTGAAATTAAGCTCACAGACGTCTCCACAAATTATCAAATGTTTACTCAAACAACATCTCACAAATCTAGAATTGATGAATCTCGGTAAAAATCATTGTTCAATGTCCCAGCTTTCAATTTTGCCTTTGACAGAGTGGGTCACAACAGTTTTGTCAAGAACTCTGAAGATTTGTTCAAGGTCACTCTGACCTGCTTGACCTCGAGAAGGATCTATCAATATTGATGTCACGTTTTCTCAATTTCCCAATAAAACTGATCCTCGTCTTTCTAATGAAGATGTTTTACAGAGATACAAACTTTACCCTAAGGGTATCATCTGAGTGAATGTGTCAGTGTTAGAGATTGGGGATCGAACAAGTAGCCTGAATCACATTCAGAATCAATGTTTGCATTCAAAGTATCACATTGTAGGTCAGGTTTCTGTCAATATACCGTATTTATCATGAAATAAGGCCATATCTGGTAATAAGTCCACCATATTTATTTCTGTTCGGTGGGCAGTATTTTTGTCTCACAAGATAAGTAAAAACGTCATATAATCAATTTCATTGTATAGTTACAAAATTTTTACATATCATTCTGACAAAAACCAAACATTGTCTAAATGTTAAATTCTAGTCAAAATAAAAAAAAAACATCAAATATTATGAAATGAAATCTTGATATATGGCTTATATCAGACAGACAAGATCAGGTGAATTACAAGTTGACTCTGGGGGAAGGGTGTTGAAATAGATATATATAGATATATCTCACATGCATTGGTAGAATAACAGTTGAACTCAGGAAAGAAAACAGACAATGTCAGAACAGAACCAGATGGTGATACAAAGGACACCTAGTGCAGAGTTAATGTTTTACACACCTGTTGTTTTTTACCTGACAGAAATACTTAAATTAAATGTAACACACATGTAGATCTATATCCAGAAGTTTAGGAAGTGTAGGTGAGAGGAAAAGTTTGAGACGGACAACGTTCATTAGGTCCAATTTCTCCCAAGTTCCTGGCTTTTTGTGAAAAATACATCAAGATAAATGTCTTCATTGAGGAGTAAACACCACAAACTCCCTGAAACAGCATCTGTCTGCCGGAGATATGAAAGGCTTCGAAATAAGTTAAATGGAAAACCATTCTAATTCTACACAAACAAGCACACACAGAGGATATATGACAATACTGTATATATTTCTGTATTAAATACATAAACAGTTGAAGCTGATTAGCTTTAAGTTCTCTTTCCACAAAATTGTGTCAGTGTGTACTGTAAGCTAAAAGTACAAGGGACAAAATCAACCAGTCTCTCTCATAATTGCATAATCCCAACTGTCAAGTTTTTTAGGCAGAAAACATAAACGTCTTTTTTATCAAGACAATTATCTCAATAACATCTGTAACCATTATCAAAATAAACTACTTGCGTTTATGTATTTCTACGTTTATCGTTCTTGTCTTGCAATAAGCTGAGGGACGACACAATACCTCTGACTTTAAGTTGGGATTTAAGGGTTTATCATAAGAAAATTAAATATTCCTCATTTGCATTTCTACTGAACAGAAATAAGTATGAGTGGGCTTATTACAGGAAAACAAAAATCACTGGTTTTAAGTTCTAATGAACAGAAATATGTATGGATGGGGTTATTACAGGACTGGTTTGTAATCCTACTGAAATGAAATAAGTGTGAATGGGGTTATTACAGGACTAGGAAATATCTCAGGTTTGTAGTTCTACTGAACAGAAATAAGTATGAGTGGGCTTAATACAGGAAAACGAAAATCACTGGTTTGTAGTTCTACTGAACAGAAATATGTATGGATGGGCTTATTATCTAAAGACCACGATTTTTAAACTTCAGTAATTCAACAATCATCCATGTTATTTATTTAGTTTACCGTCAATATTGACAAACAAAAACAAGATTTGGAAAAAAAGAAAGATAATTTTACCTCATTTAAAATTGATAAGATAGTAAAAATGTACAAAGTACATATCTGTATCACACACCAAAGGTTTTTGTTTACAATCTTTTCAATCGTATTTATCCTACAAAAACCCCTAGGGGCAAAGTAATAATGCACCTCGAAGTTGAGGACGGACTAATTACAAGATCACGCCTTTGGTAAATCAAAGAAAACTGAAAACCATCACTCGAAATGGGCCTATTGCTAGAAAGATATGGTAACTTAGGTGGCATTTTTCATAAGATATAAATGTACATTATCATTATATTTCATCATAAAACATTTTCCTTCATGCATATCTATCTTACATAACTTTAATACAAGCATGACTGTCCAAAGCAAAAAATGTTACAACATTACCAGGCTATTCCTAGTAAGGCACAACCATAAAGACAACCTTCTATCAAATTAACTATTGCATGACGTGAAAACAAAGAGTAAGTCAGGCCTATTACAAGACAGGAAAAAGCCTTCTGTAATAAACATACACTGCATTATAAAGGCTAATGATAAAGAGTCCATGGAAAACACAATGATCGTGCCAACAATTTTAGCCAATCAGCATTATATATGAGGCAAATTGAATTGATGTCGCTGGAAATGGTGTAGAAGTTTGACGTCTAGGTGTACCCATTAACCTATTGAAACTTTTGCCTATTTTTTCTTCATTTACTGATGCTTCTGCTTGCTGTTCGGTTTGGAAGGTCATAGGTCAGAATTTATGCAAACCTTGAACTTTCCAATTCTAGTCTGGGCAATTCTGGCAATTCTGACCTTGGGAAATCCTACCTTGGCAATTCTGATATTGGCAATTTTGTCCTTGGCAATTTCAAATTTTTAGAAAATTCTTACCTTGGCAATTGTATCTTTTGGAAATTCTGACTATGGCAATTTTGACCATGGCAATTCTAACGTTCACTCCATTTTTATAATATAATGTTCATGTTTGTACTGTGTCTCACAGCTTGAGGTAAGATATTCTGTGGCCCAGTAAATCAATCCTGACATCAGTACAATGAAAACAGTAAGATCAGAGAGCCACATGTGGCTACCACATGGTCATAACTTTCATTCTAGTGTGGCACCACATAACACCAGTAACTACATGTAACAGATAATCTATTTGTTTTGTCACAACAAACACATCTTGCTTGTCTGATGTAACCTTCTAATCCTTATCATGTAAGTAACAATGTTTTCTCTCCTCTTAACACCTGTATCTATAAGCAAGACTAGTCTACATTGTTGGAAAGCATGTAACACTTGGGGCCATGTTAACTATATAACTCCCCTGCCAAAAAAAGGAATTATCCATGAACATGGGCCCTTTAAATTCCCATTTTTTTGTTATTTTCATCACACAGTACACTATATTTTTCATTCTACCAAATTTTCCCCATAAAAAAATCCTTGGAAATTATCTCTTAAATATCACCAAGTCAGTACTATTACATAAGTGTTAATGCATCTATCATGTTTTCATATGAGCTACAGATGTACTAGATGTACAACAGTCATGATATTAGAATATGTGCTTCATTTGTGGGTTTAAATGTCATTTCAAATGTTTAAAATCAAAATCTACAACAAGGAAAAAATTATGCTGAAATTAAAGGGGAAGAATCCCCTTAACCATAAATCTGAAGATTGTAAAGATAAAATGGTGCCACTCTCAACCTCAGAACTCTTTTGGACAGAAGTCCGTAAAATATAGTATGGGTTCATATCATCCTTAACATAAATTTACAACAACATACTGACTACATACCTAAACCATGCTACAGAATCTGTTTAATTCCATCATAAAGTAAGCAAACAAATGCTTAAATGCTTATCTAAAATAAACATAAAACAATGACGGGAGAAAAATCTGGAGATTTTAGTCTGATCTGAACGTGTACCATGTGACCTGAAGATAGAGGGTGTTGTTTGGCCACC
This sequence comes from Ylistrum balloti, assembly GCF_031769215.1. Taxonomy (NCBI): domain Eukaryota; kingdom Metazoa; phylum Mollusca; class Bivalvia; order Pectinida; family Pectinidae; genus Ylistrum; species Ylistrum balloti. The sequence goes on from NW_026782885.1 coordinate 108,118, forward strand.
CGCCTGCCCCTAATTACAGACAATGATGGACATGATTGGCTAGCAATTACCTGGACAAGTGAAGGTACAAGGTGTTTGTTTAGAGGATGTCTTACACTCCATCAACACTTGCCAACAGGTCAAACCTCAAACCCCACACCTCAGTAATAAACTTTGATGCCCCTGTAGTCTTCAAACCATAACATTCTCCCTCTCTACTGAAAACAAAATGTACACAATATAAAGCTCACCAAATCAACCCAAACCTCCAAAACAACTTATCTTAGGTCTCACCTTTCAAATCCAATTTGCTTTATTTTTCTATTTTGAGCAAAGTAGGATTGTCTTATTTCTTCTTTTCAGAAAGCGAATTAAGCATTTAGTAAGAAAATTTGAATCTGCTGGAAGACAATTTCCAATAATGATAAGGTTTGTAAGATTCTTTGATATTTTTTCTTTACAGAATCGGAATGAAAAAATACTTAATCTGAATTATCTCATTGGGAATGGAGCCAAATTTCAGCTGCAAGCATATGTATTTTATGTACTGAATGGTGCTAGACTTTTAAAGTTGCCCTTATATGATACCACTTTTATTGGAAAAATGCATTTCCCATATCATTTAGTGTTTTGCAGTGTTTTTCAACAAATTGTGGCAAAAAGATGATTGTATATCATAAAAAATGTTTAAAATGTTTGGTCAAAAACTGAGAAAGACTATCCTCAGAAAAGAACGAGTAGAAAAAGGGCAATAACTTTTAAAACTCATTAAATCCAGATGAAATAAAGCTTAGGAAAACACAACATGTCAAGCTGTACACATGGCAAAGTTTGAAAGTCATAGGTGTAAAAATGAGAAGGCTGATCTCAAGGCAAATCTGAAGAGCTCAACAAAGGGCAACAACTCTAGAAACAAGAAAATTATTTCCTGTTAAATGGCCTATCTAAAATTAGATTAACTACATGTTATAATAACAAAGCCTGCAGACAGTTTCAGTGAGATTGGTCCAGCATCAAATGATTTCCTAACAAAAAAATTCAATGTGGACAAACAGATGGACAGACAATGCCATATATCTTCATACATGATGGGTATTGACAACAAGAAAACCAAAATATTTATACCAATGTAAGCTGGCTTTGAGAGTCTATTGACATGATGCTTATACATTTCCAGACAAACAGTTTATCCAATGTTTTCTGATCTAGACTATTACTTTATACAAAATACTAGTGTCTCCATTTCCAATTGGGAACTTGTAAACTGCATGAGCCCTAAAACATATGGTAATATTGGTCTGAACAAAAATCCAGCCTTCAGGTTCACGCCCTGAAGTCAATTTTTCTTTATTTCACTAGATAATAGCTGCATTTTGTCTTCAACATTAAGGTATACATTACTACAATTCACAAAATTGAGAACTACTCGATATATTTCAACAAATTTCATTACTGTTTGGTAATTTGATTCCCCTCAAGAATTTAATTCAATACAAGAAAAAGTTAAATCTATTTATTTGGAACTATGCAACTTTGCCAGTTTGCCATTTTAAGAAAATCATGTGAAATTTATTCAAAATATTGACATGCATTTATATTGATGTTTTAAGGTGTGATGAAACTCTAAAGTTTCTTTTTTGATTTAAAATATTTTAATGCCAAAGAAAATTTGGTTTTCATTGTAGTTGAAGTAGGAGCCTTATTTCAATGTATAAGTGACACACATGCACCAGCAGAATAAAGACCTTTTTCTAACCAAAATTTCACAACTTTGAAACAATTCTTTATTTTACAAGCTAGATTGTTTAAATGTGTGACAAAATATTTTGTTTTCATCTCAATGGAAAATCGACTTCAGAAATAAAATTCAGTAAAGACATTTTCATCAACTGAATTTTCAAGACAAAAAAGATTTACTTAAAACTTTTACCTCATCTTCAACTTCCAGACAAGAAGGAGTTAGATAAAACTTACTGTTTTTTCTACATTTAATTGAAAATAAACAACATAATATAATGCAAATATTGCCTTTTTCATTAAGCTTCCTGGAGTTTAGCGCGGCAGAAGTGCAAATCAGAATGCTATTATATGCAAACACCTGTAAAATATGAACAATTTCAGATATACCAAACTCCTATATAATCTGGATACCTACATACTAAGGATGCCTGTAGATATGATTGATTCCTAGATAATCTGGTACTTGTATAAGCTGGACACCTGTAAAATATGGACAATTTTAGATATACCAAACACATGTATAATGTGGACACATGTATATTAAGGACACCTGTATACTAAGGACACATGTATACTAAGGACACCTGTATACTACGGATGACTATAGATATGACAGATACCTCTATAATCTGGTACCTGTATAATGTGGACACCTGTATAATGTGGACACCTGTATACTAAGGATGACTGTAGATATGATTGATACCTCCATTGTCTGGTGCCTATATAATTTGGACACCTGTATAATCTGGACACCTGTATACTAAGGATGACTGTAGAAATGATAGATACCTCCATTGTCTGGTACCTGTATAATGTGGACACCTGTATAATGTGGACACCTGTATACTAAGGATGACTGTAGATATGATTGATACCTCTATAGTCTGGTACCTGTATAATCTAGACACCTGTATAATGTGGACACATGTATACTAAGGATGACTGTAGATATGATAGATACCTGTATAATTTGGACACCTGTATAATCTGGACACCTGTATACTAAGGATGACTGTAGATATGATTGATACCTGTATAATGTGGACACCTGTATAATGTGGACACCTGTATACTAAGGATGACTGTAGATATGATAGATACCTGTATAGTCTGGTACCTGTATAATCTGGACACCTGTATAATGTGGACACCTGTATACTGAGGATGACTGTAGATATGATAGATACCTGTGTAATGTGGACACCTGTATACTAAGGATGACTGTAGATATGATAGATACCTCTATAGTCTGGTACCTGTATAATCTGGACACCTGTATAATGTGGACACCTGTATACTAAGGATGACTGTAGATATGATAGATATTTAGATAATCTGATACCAGGAACAGCTGTATTATCTACACATTTTTTTTGCAATACATTGATAGTTTATCATATTCCTTGTAGATAGGCCCAAAGGGCTTGAACAAACTCAATAAAACCAGGGTTATTTTTCATATATAACACCACAAGATCCTTTCAGTAGTAACTGCAATAAAATGACTTTTAAAAAATATTCACTTGTTTTCCTGAAAGTAGAAACACTGGAAAACATTCTTGTCTCACAGGATAGATGTCTAATTTAAGCGTATAGTTCTTTCAATTGTTACAGATCAGGATTAAAGGTTCGTTTGATAATGGGTCTACTTAAAACAGTAAATAATGTTCCGAACCACAAATCCCACAAAAAAAACCGTCAACATTTAAAAATGTTCCTCACCCAAAATCCCACAAAAAAAGTCAGATAATCTTATCATTTTACTTTGTTGCTTGATGCTAGACTGTCAACGCTAAAAATACTATTTTATTTTGTATATTAACACATATTCACATGTTTAATATCATATATATATATATATATAGAGAGAGAGAGAGAGAGAGAGAGAGAGAGAGAGAGAGAGAGAGAGAGAGAGAGAGAGAGAGAGAGAGCTAGAGAGCGTTTTATTTTTAGATGCACTTTTGTCCTGTATTTTTTACTTGTGATGGACCCACTCCCTCAAATATATTCTAGGGTTATCATATTACAAGTGATAAAGATTTGATGATGATCTACTGAATTTTTTCGCATTCTTTTTAAATTTTAATCAAAATTTAAATTGGCTATAATGTTTATACTAAAAATCACACTGTCTATAACGTTGTGCAAGGAAGTATGGCGCAAAAGGTCTTCAAACGTACCAACACAAAACCCATCAATGCCTGACGTTTCAGCGTTAGGCCTGTATGTACCGTTAAAATTTTCGGCGGCCAAAAAATTCATTTTAAAAAATATCTCTTACCGTGAAAATGAACTTTCCTTTCCAGCCTTTCTCCCTCTGTTTTATTCCATGCGTGTACTTTAAAATGTCTGCCTACAGTTTGTGTGTTTTATCGAAATGAGCGCCAAAGTTTATGATTGAACGAAATATCGGTCACATTACGATAAGCGACGACACACATGTACATGTCCTACTTTCACATTCACAACGGCGTCAACATGTGTTGGTGTCAACACTCCAATTCCTCTCGACAACCCATGTTACAGCTGTATTGAAGCCCCTGGGGTCGGGTTGTCGGTGTCACCCCTCGGGAAGGACCACAGCACCCCGCTGTGCTACGTTCGACCCTCCGAAACACTGTGATACACTGGCTGTTCGCTCGCTACTTTTGAAGCGAGAATATTAGGAAATCAAGGGAGATCATTCATGCTGTGATTCGCTTTATTGACACCAACCGATAGTATATTGTATTTGAACTGAAGGTCGATCATACCCAAAACGTTATTGAACTTTACTGATGATTTTAACACCTGTGTTAAGGTTGTTGTCCTGGAGTACCTCTATCAATATGATAACAGAAGAAATATGAAAATTGAATTTCACATTTGGAATAAGATATAAAAGTTCTATCAAGAGGGGCGGGGTGTGTATATTTTAGACATAATTTGGTGTGGATCTAGAGACAATTAGTTTAAAGTTGATATGAGCGTCAAAGAGCGTTATTTTTTTAATTTTGATAATAATTATTAGGGTGTAAAATTAAAAAGTGTGAATTCATCGTCCGATATCACAAATTACAATGTCGCTACAATTGTCATCATTGGAATTAAACCGTGTTGTGACGTATCAATTTCTACACCAACACATACCATATATAAATGTCAGTCTTCCGGGTGCCTCCTGTTAGCAAGAATTTCTGCTCTCTCTGTCAAAGATTTTAAAAGGACGTGATCTATTCAACAGAGACCTCCATTAGCACTATTGTACTCACTGATTGCTCTATAAACATGTAAAACTGTAACGTTGTGGATATTACATTAGAAAGTTTGGAAACCATTTTCGGTTCTGTTACAATAAAAAAGAATACTCATTTGATGTGAAGTAGGGATATTGCCGCCCCCATCCCGACCCCCTCCCATACCACCCTCCGCCCCCGACCCACACCCCAACACATCATCTCAGCTCATTCTTCGACTTTCAATGTATATTTCGTTGACCAAAATCGGAAAAAAACATGTCAGATTTGTGAAAATGGTATGGATGATCCTTGGGTGCGATCGATATCGCCACGGGACTATGTGGTCAGTTGCGGTACCTCGCGAAAGCAGTGGTGTCATTCTCGTGCGCCATTAACAGGAAGGGGCCAAGGGCAGCTTCTTTTTTCCCTCGGTAACTGTCGAGATGTTCTGCTCAGGAAGTCGCCCTTCCTCTCAAACACACTATCCCAACTTACAGAGGGAAGTCCATCGAAACGGCGTTAAAAGATGATGACGACGACGACGACGACGACGATGATGATGATGACGATGATGATGATGATGATGATGATGATGATATGATGATGATGATGATGATGATGATGATGATGATGATGATGATGATTGATGATGATGATAAGAGGAGAAAGAGGAGAAACACTGATTTTTTCCGTCTCTTCATGCTTCAAAGAATGCGATCTATACGTAATTTTAAAATCGTACTGCATCCTTGGGTTTCCATAATGTAATTCAAAATAAACACAAGAATAGCAACATGGTGGTCGATAATTGTTCCGTTAATTTTAGAATGTTAAGATCACGTGATGCTTGCTAAACTACACACTTAATCGTTAACTCTTAGCTAAAATTTAATGGTGAAATGCATAACACGCATGATAAAACATGAAATACGGGTCAATATAAGTACTCTCTTTCCCCTCTTTAATCTATTTCTGTTAAAAATGAAAATTTTACATACAGTGTAGTAAACTTGAATTAATCTACTTACCGTTTTTAAGTATCTCTAGTTGACCGTAAGAGAACATATATATGTGTGTGTGTGTGTGTGTGTGTGTGTGTGTGTGTGTGTGTGTGTGTGATGGAGAGGTGCCCACACCAACTAATGGATTGTATCTAATATCACTTTTGATAGCAAAATAAATTCAGATTCGAAAAGGAAAGAAAGAAAGTGAGGATAGAGGGAGAGAAAAGAAAGAAAGTGAAGAAAGAAAGAAATGAAAGAAAGAAGGAAAGTATGTTTAGATGCCTATAACCATCATCAGAGTGTTAGTGTAAAATATCATGGAGATCGGTTTACACTTAATGGACAACTTCAGAGTTCACCTGTTTTAAAATAATATACATGTGAGATTCCAATGTTAACGTGGAAACAATATTGACAAGCTTACCGGGATATTTTTTTCAAAACTTCAAATCATTCTTATTTCTGTATCTGTATGAGACATCTAGCGTCATAAAAATAATATAATTTTAACATTTAGACTACAGTGAAGTCTAAATTACACAGAGCACAATTACGATATGTGATTTAAGCTTCTCGTCCAATATTACTTGATTCACGTATGCTACACCATGCCTACTCAATGTAAACAGAAAACACACAAAAAATTAAAAGAAATGAAGAATTTTGTGTTAGACTTAATTGGATCTTGGTCATTTACGAACGCACGAGTTAGCTCCCTTTGATTAATACCATGAATGTTTACAGATAAATTCAAAATATTCGTTAAAAAAAGATTGATTAAGGCGTACGTAAACGACAAGACACGTGTAATAAGTACATCCTTAATATACTTTCGTATTTATTTATTCATTCATTCATTAAACGCCTGCTCTTACAAAATTAGATCTGATCATTTCAAAATAATTACTTTACGACCGGTCAGAGCACATGCATACGATGCTCATGAAAATGCATAGAAATCATTATATTCTTTCTTATGCCGAAGTCACTAGTGCATGATAAAAAGTCGAGATAAACTGAATACTCCACATATTCATCTGGTGTAAATTTTAACTAAACAGACACAATAAAATCGATAGCGCGCACTGAAATTCAATGTTGCATGTCCCAAAATAAAAGTAGGAATATTTTTTTTTTCGATAACGTCATCATCTTCAAGTGGTATCAAAAATAGCGCTCTATATTTGTGAAATTCTTGACATTCCGAACATTCTCATCTATTTTGGTTGGCAGTGCTCAGCTCTCGAATACATTGACAGCCATTTCAGGGCCAAAGACTCTGTTACCATGAAAACGAAAGGTTGTACATGACATAATGACGTTCATAGTGTGCATGTCTAAAAATAACATGTTGTAACATTATTGAAATTATTGTTGCTTTAAATAACTAGATTGAAGATATAATCATATTTCATATAATTTAAAGAAAAAAAAAACAAAACACTTTCCAAGCCATTTTTGCAGTTCTTTTTTCTTGTGATTACTGATCGTGCCTAAACTCGGTTTCCCGACTTTTATGAGTTCAGGTTTAAGTCTTTCTGTGACCCCTGTTGTCTAGACAACAGATTATAAAAACAACAACTATAGAAATAGAAAAAAATCAGATGTCACCGCCATCAAACAACCTAATTCAGAACCTGCCGTGAAAAAAAACTTAATAAACCTGAAGAAGAATGGAAGAAGAAGGAGAAGAAGAAGAAGGAGAAGAAGATGAAGAAGAAGATGAAGAAAGAAAGAAAGAAATAAAGGAAAAAATGAAAGAAAGAAAGAAAGCTAGTAATTGGCGTTACCTTGAAATCAACATTGCTTCATGATAATTGGCAACAGGTCAAACCCCAAAGATGGCCGCATCCTGGCAGTTTGTGACATCCTCTCACAACGAAAGAAATATTTTTAGTTCTCACAAAACTTCCCTCGTTCTCACCGCAGTTGTGTATTTGTATCTTGAGTTTAAGAAGAACTTTTATATATACTGAGACCCCGAGCTCATTACCAACTCGAGTTACCAATGTTCGATGCTAAACACATGTTTTTAATACAATTAAACATATCTTCTGAACGCTTAAAGAACATACTCGATAACTCCCACTATCATAAACAAAAATCAAACTGGATGACGTGACTGAGAATCCGGAATTATTCCCATAATACCTCATTAACGTATCAAATATTACGCACATCAACAGAACGAAAATGCCACATTAAGCTTCTCGGCGTTTGGCAACAATAGTTCTGCGTCCCCCCAGAGGTTACGATCGTTTACCACAAACAGCCTTCAACAGACTCTGTAACATTTACCCCGAAAACACACCTGTTTTTTATGTTACGATTCAAAAGCCAATTATTTTCTTTGCGAAAATCAAACAAAGTCTAATAAAGTAGAAATGTTTTGTTATTTCGTACCGGTATCTTGTATAGTTGCTCAATTAACCCTAAATCCAGAAGACCAAAGAACAAACTCCTTTACGGAAAGTTGTATTTGCAGACAGACCGACATCGACCGGAACAAACCACAGTGTATACAATATTCGACTTCTGTATACTTCGCTAGACAATATACTGATAGACTTTCACTTCTGATGGGATCCAATTTTAGCAATTTTCGAGGATGTAATCATATCTTGATAAGTAAATGCATTGATGACAGCGATTCAAAGACGATTTTATGACTTCTGTGAGAAAAACCAGAACCCAGAAATGTAAACCATCGAAAATCCAGAACCCATTTAAGGTATACAAAGTAATTTTATATACCGAGGACGAACAGTTAACCGGAAGTTTAATCAATAGATAAAAAAAATGTAAGGTGTCGGATGTATATTTCACTACGTAAAATGAGATTCGATATTACTTATATATAATTCATGTCGTTAACATGACAACTGCCTGTTTTACCGGTATAGAACATAAGAAGGGACTCCTAATGGTACGGTTGTACGTTTAAGGTTTGCTTATAAACTTTAACGTGGCTTAATTACTATTCAATCAGAAGCGAGTCGAACACTAGTTCCCGAAAGACAAAAGCGTTTTAATCATGGCTCGTCAGCTGACAAACTGAAATACTGTAAAAGGAGATGTAAAGCTCGTTAAATCGGAACATTGATTGTTTTCACTTTCAATCTGGGCTACTTGATCAACTAATCAATAATCCTACATTATCCATGTATACATCAAACGAATTACAAAGCTACCGAACCAGTGATCGAAATCACTGTAAATCTCTTTGATTTCGCGAATACTTTATTTTGCGAACTTTTATACCTTTCAGACGTAGGCTCGAATGCATAGTTAAACGAACGGTGACTTAAAAATGAATGCAAATACGACAACAATGACCTATTAAATACCTGGATTCTTCAAGACTCCGATATCGGTAACAGAACCAATATGGATGCTATCTACATATATTTTCGTACTAATTTTCGCCAGGGATTTAAATTCCCGATTGACGCCCCTCGCGAAAATAAACTCATACGAAATGTAACTCGTTTACAGTACCTGAAATACAATTGACATACGACTTCATGGCGGTGTTCGGTTTTAATTGAGATTAACAATTACCTTTAGTTTTTGTCAGAGAACATAACGCCCGTTTTTGTAAGTTATTAAGATCGTATATAATGTCTTCAGGTTCAATAAAGATACAAGTAAGTTTATCCCGGGCCCGAAAGTATTACCTGAACAAATTAACAACGCTAAGAACGACATATCTGTGAAGAAATTGGCGTCGGATAGATAGATATATATATATCTAAGGTATTTCTTGTTATCTGTAATGTTTGTTTATCGAACACGATGTTGGGATATAAACAAAAGAACCTAAAGCAAATATTGTTAGTCTATTTCCAGACTCGTGTCATAAATATATACTTGTGTCTAGTAATTTGTAAACAAAATTGTAATGGATACTATACATGATTATGGCTAAACATATATATGTAAAATATTCTTTCCCGCGATGGCTCAGTGGTTAAAAGCGTTGGCCTGTGTAACTTTAGTTAGAGATCCGAGGTGCGTGGTTAATTGTTGCCTTCATTGTTATGGATGGAATGCGACGGGACTCCCATATGTTTTTCATGTTCGCCCGCTACAACAAGAATAATCTGCCTCAAAATGACCCTGGCAATTCATTAGGCGATAAATCCAACTATTCTTTGTATATAAATTTATCATCTCTGTACCCGGGATACAAACGTGCATGTGTTCAAGTCTGCATTCTGCGAGAGCTGTTACCTACAGTCTCTAAATCAACGAAAAACGATTTGCAGATCTTTTGTACATACTACAAACGGTATCTTAGATACGAACGTTAAAATATTACAACATAAAGGCAAAAACTTTATGTGTCGACATTTCTGGATACTAAAACGAAAATCTGCTGATACCAACTCGCAGATCTACAGACATTTCCTCTCTGGATCGTAGGATACGAATGCACAAACCTTCTGGGCCAAATAAGTAAGATACAGACATTTCTGGACCCCGTGAAAAGCTAAACCCGCAAATCTTATGTGCAAACTAATTCTGGTTTATATCTCTCACAACGCTGAGGACACGGACCGTCCTGTGCCCTGTTCTTGGCCATACACTTTACTAAAAATGGATTAGGTTATCACGAGACGGATCTCCCGCATAATGTTCACTGAGGTACACATTTACTACTCCCAGAATGTTCTCGAAAGGGCTAGATAAAACCACCAATCAAACGTTCATACAAAACGGATACACAGAAACATGCAAACGCAAAATCTAATTCCATGAACATACACGTTGTATACAGAATATTTCTAGATTTTTATTGGAGCTCTGCATCCCCTCGCAACAGCAAAGGTTACAGGCAGACTTTTGTGTTGCATTATTTCAATCTGATACAAAGTCAGGATACATTTTGTTTCCCTAAAGAAAATAACGAGTTTTCTGGAATGGTTTACAGGGTTAGCTAGCACAGCGATACATAATATTGCTGGAAGTGCATTGATTGAATCTGTAGAGTGTCTGTATGTTGCATATTGCATTGTTTACCATTTTTTCATTATCATTAATTAATCTATTTATTTATTTATTGTTTTTTGTTCTTCCTTTTCATTCTCAAAATAATTAGATATATATTACAGTTTATGTTATAACCTTACCTTAACATGGAGTCCCAATCGGTGATATTTCCAAAATTAGTCTTATGATAATCCGTGGGTTTTCTTCCTTTTTTGACAGCGCCGGTGAGATTTTTACCCCATGTGTGCACAAGGAGCATATACTTGTTGCAAAATTGAGCACAAATTGTGCGCCCGGCTTGTGGCGACACCTGCAACACTATATAATATCAATCGCAGAGCAGAGAGCAAATATGCGTTGCGTCATCTAACGTCAAATTCCAGGTCTCATGAATGGATCAATGACATGTGGCATCATCTAGCGGTCAACCCCCTTTCCTGTTAGGGTATCACTTAACATGTAGCGCCACCTAGCGAGCGATTAATTCCAACCCCAAGAGATATATCGCTACCACTGTCTTGTAGAAAGTCTACAACTATCATACTCAGCATGACCGAAGTGTGCAAGATCAGAGAGCATCGGAGACATTGACCGGAAGAGGGCTAAAATCATTACATGTTCATAGAGGCAGCGTGTTTGATGATGATAACACATGCACAGACAGCATCACTTTAATACTTATATAGCTCACCGAGAATAACGCGACAGACACAAAACGGTCTACAAAGACGCACACAAAAAAAGGAAAAAAATTGGATGCGGTATACAAGCTGCGCTGACTACACTCGATCTAGATTTAGACCCTGGAGATATGTAGGGAAAAATACATATTGTTCTTGTTTATCTGGCATGTACTTTCATCCACAAATCTAGCGCAGATGGTTTTACATTCTCGCATCGACTGCCGAACAATTCAATAAAGTTTACCTTGTAACCAATTCAGATTGGCTGTAAACATAAGTGAAGCGTTAGTAGTGAACAGTCTCTCGACGTAACGAGGATAATATACAGGCACTGTTCTCTCGAGCAACCGTGGAGATACGGCTCTCCTAGGTTCATTTCAGGAGAAATGTTCCAGGTCAAGTGTCCTCATTCCCCATGTGATTGGCGACACGTGTTCTAAAGCTCACCATCGAGTGCTATATATCTAGAATGGTCAACATCCGGTCGTTAACAAATTAGTAATAATGATCTGGAAAATGAATGCTACTGACTATTTCAGTGTACTTCATCTCGCTGACGTATTTGTGTAAGAAATTTACGACGTAAGAGTTTTTTGTGTATTTGTATGGTCTGGCTGTGTATTTATCTATCTCTGTAAATTAAAATCTTCATGTAATTGTGTAGCGTTTGTCTGACATTGAATTGTTGACTACAAATGTGACGTATTTGTGAAGCGTCTGTATGACGTCGATTTGTTTATTTAAAAGGTGACGTATCTGTGTAGAGCTGTGTCATGTCGATTTGTAGATTTCAAGTTGTGACGTATTTGTGTAGGGTCATTATGACTTCGATTCGTTGATAACAAATGTGACGTATCTGTATGTTCTGTATGACGTCTATTAGTAGAAAATATGTGTGACGTATTTGTTTATGGTCAGTTTGACGTCAGTGTGTTGATTACGAGTGTGACGTATTTGTGTAGGGTCTGTATAACGTCAATTTGTAGAAAACAAGCTTGACGTATTTGTGGAGAGTCTGTATGACGTCGATTTGTAGAAAACAAGCGTGACGTATTTGTGGAGATTCTATATGACGTCGATTTGTAGAAAACAAGCGTGATGTATTTGTGGAGAGTCTGTATGACGTCGATTTGTAGAAAACAAGCGTGGCGTATTTGTGAAGGGGTCTGTATGACTTCGATCTGAAGATTTCAACTGTGACGCATTTACATAAAAGCTGTATGTGGTCGATTTGTAGATTTCAAGTGGGACGCATTTGTGTAGGGTCTGTGACACGTGTGTTTGTGATGACGTCAATTTGTAAAAGTGTGACGTATTTATGTAACATCTGTATGAGGTTAATTTGTAGATTTGTATGTTGCTTAAGACATGCGTGTGAAACCCTCTACCCTTACCCGACCCCGGCGAAAGGTGCAGTAGACAAAATTTGCTGTGTCTATGACGTATCTGTGAGGCCAATTTGACCCATTTCAATGACCCGCATACCCCATCAGATTTCTATTACGTTACTATTTCCGGACTGTGTGACATCTATTTGCCTATGAGTGCCATGCGGTATCGAGAATATTTTCTCCTATTTTACTACATTCAGCTGCCTCGACATTCTTCCACTGCATGTTTGATGAGCGTGCTTTGCGTTTCTTTGTAACTCTCAGATCAAACGATGTTATATACCGCTTTGTAAAAAGTATTGTCAGTTTCACAAAAAACTCTCGGCAAGTAGCGTCACCGACTACACGTGCATCTTAAAATAAGCATACGCGTACCTGCCAATAAGATGTATTACACCAAGCAATCGAATTCTACGATCTGAGAATAGCATTCTTTTACAAACATGTAAATGGGGACACAAGCGACTGACAAATACAAATTTGCAAAACATAACAATGGCATGATTGATGTGTGGTAATAGGGACAGCGCGTGCTAACAGACGCTCGTGCAGCACAAACGAGAGTACTTGTGACAAGTTACACAAACTATCGAATCCATTACATTTCTAACGGCACTTGTTCCATGTACGTTATCCCGAACCATGCCAAACTATGCCGATGAACATTCAGAAGTCGGCTCAGTACTCTGTACTAATGTGGCTGATTAGTGACTTATCATCTAGTACAACATATCACAAACGTGTTGGTAGTACAAGACGGCAGTACAAAAACAACACATGTAACGTAAACAGGTTCGCTGTGGTCTCCTTTGATACACATGTCCCAGACTATGATGAAACTATGCTTTGATATCATTTAAATGGCTGATGATTTTCTTATGAAGACAGCATTTTCAAAATTCTAATATCTCCAATATTCAGCCTTGATCTACTTAACCAATATTTCAGTTATCCTGTCTTCACTTTTGACCTTGACCTTTCATTTATATCCCTCATTCGGCCATCATCTTACACTGAACATCATGCGGTTTTCCTTTAAACAAAAAAAAACAGATCTGTTTACCTCATTCGACTTTTCTGTTTTTCGTATTTATAATTATTCAAAATCGTCGTTTCAATCTCCTCTGTGACCTTCACCTTCTAATCTTTTGTCTATAATTGGAAATCAACATTGTTATTATATTTGTATAATATGTTGATATGATATTATATACATATTTAGAAATTTTGACAGTCTATAGAAGAAAAAATCACATTCTGCAGGCCAGCTTTTTTCTGTCTAGCTTTTACGATAGTTCATAGTGGAATAATTTCGCTATACCGTCCTGAATCCTGCAAGAAACATACGGTTCACATATCATTACAAGTGATTCTAATTGTGTAAGGGATTATATGACTAAAATTTAATATGAAGTTTGTATGGAACACCCCTATATTCTTTATGACAATTAACTTGCTGTTCGTAACCAAAAACAAGGATTAGTTATTTGTTTTAATACGTGGTGCTTATATCTTACCAATAAAAGGCTTCTCGTATGTATGAATGTAAACACTGAGATATGTGTCCCGCTACTGTACAGATAGTGGGCTATTCAAATCACTCTATGTCCGTAGTCCGTCTTCCGTCCGTAAATCATTCTTGTTATCGCTATTTCTTGAGAAGCACTTAATTGACCTTTCTCAAATTTCATATGTAGGTTTCATTGGTCCCTAGTTGTGCCTGTTTGATTTTGAGACAAAATGGCCGATAGGCAGTCATCTTGGATTTCGCCGAGTAAAGATTGTTATCCTTATTTCCTAAGAAGTATGGAATGGATCTCTCTCAAATTCCATACGTAAGTTTCTATATGTCCGTAGAGTTACCCATTTGATTTTTGGTCTGATCAGAAAGATAAAATGGCCGGCAGGTTGCCATCTTGGATTTTGAATTTGAAAAGTTTGTTGTCGCTATTTCTTGAGAAGTACTCAAAGGATCTCCCTCAGATTACATGTGTAGCTTCCTTTTTGTCCCGAATTGCTCCCGTTTGATTTTGGATCTAATCAGAAAAACAGAATGGCGGACAAGAAAGTTGATATTGCTATCATTTTCGAACTGCAGCATAAAAAAAAATGGCGTTTGATTTAATTCTTATCAGAGAAAAAATGGCCACCAGCCGGCCATCTTTGATTTTGATTTTGAAAGTTTGTTATCGCTACTTCTGGAGAAATATTTCTCAGATTTCAAGTATAGGTTCCTTTTCGTCACTAGTTGTGCCTGTTTGAGTTCGCCCACTAAGTCTTTACCAGAATACGCTCTATTTTCGTATGAATGGTATGCACACGCCTCTTCTAATTACGGGAAGACAGAAAAGTATTAATTAAGATAAAGTACAGCAAGACACATTAAGACCTTGGAATAGAAACTAAACCCAGAAATAGATCAGGACCCGCTGTGGTGTTATGTTCACGTGTTGAACGACTGAAATCGATTTCTAGCGACATGGCGCGGCCGTCAATCATGTGGACACTTTTTATTCATGAAGCTCGAAATGTTTATCGGACATGGAGCTAAGCGCGTATTACAGACGTATCCATTCGGAAATAGGAAACAGCTGGAACTAAATCAAGCAGGTTGTTTGTTTCTGTCTAATATTTCATCTGAACGTAGTATTTTCTTTTTTTTTCTATTCATCAACAATGAACATTAGAAAGAACAGCTTTTTCAAAGCCGCGGTTATAAAATAAAATGCTCCAACTTATGCGCGTGAACTGGACATATTGCTTTCCAACCGGACCACATAGCCCGTAGACGTTTATGAACTTGATATTTCTTTAACCAACTGGTCCACCAGGAAGTGCCCATGACCTTGACACTTAATTGACCAACCGAACAACATGGAAACGCTAGTTTGGTTTCCTATCCGACCTACTAGTTAATACTCGTGACGTAGATATATGTTGTGTCACTAACTAACCCATTTTGGCAATTTTCGTGACCTCGACATTGTGTTGAGCAACTGACCTACCTAGTTAATGATCTTAAAATTGCATTTACTGACGGACCCAAATGGAGGTGCTCGTGACGTGGACTTTTTTGGGGACTTGCAATTAAATCCTCTACACAACAGTAAATACATTTTCGACAAGAATGCCATTTTTATCCCTTGGGTCGACCTGAGACTACTGTAAAATAATGGAAAGGGGGTTATTTTCGACGATTTCGCGTGTGCACGAAATGATAAACAGGTTGACATAGATTACAGTTCTAACGAATACTGTCTCAAATTATTGTCAGTGGTTACCGAGGTTTTCTGCGACTAGCCAAACTCTTTTCCAACTCCCTCATGAGCTAAGACCTTGTACAAAACATTCCCGGCACTGCCAAACCACGTGCTTCTGCAGAAGCAAGTATCTTGTTCAAGAATGCAACACCGTATCCTTGCCGGGAATTAAACCCTTCGATGACCAGTACAACGTCACCATATGCTGTGGGCTTGACCTAATTTTGAATTTACATGCAAGCATTTGTTAACATTTTTTTAAACGTTCTTTTAAAAATAAACTCATGAAATTGATTTTATGAATATTATTGAAACTGAAATCACTTAAAAGCTTTTGGCGAACGAGAATGCATACACAATCCACAAATTGTTCAAAGGGAGATAACTTTGAGAAACGAATTCCCCATTGAACATCCATAAAACTATATAAAACAGAAGTTCAGTGATAATATAACCACTTTTTATTTTATTGTGACCCTTCGTTACATAATATTTTTACTATAATATTTTACATAACTAGTAACACAATATAGGTAATATAGCAGACCATCTATCTGTTCATCAACAAACACACATCAAACATCCTTATTTGGTATGATATATAAAAACTCTATTATCCAAAACCACCTACTTACCTTTACTTATATGTATATCATACCATCTATACATACATGCCGCAACATAGCTGTCAATGTTTTTGCAGTCATTAGCAATAATAAATAATAACAAATAATAAATAAACACTTCCAACCTTTTTTAACATCTCATTTTGTTTATACAACCTGAAAGTCATTCCTAATGAATATTGCAGAATTTTCGCAGGCAAACTGAAAGTTGAATTAAAACTAAATAGCAGGTTGTTTGGAAAAATATTCTGGGTATTTAGCACAAAATCATATATATGTATATAAATTCTGTGGAATTTTAAAGGTATGATTTCTTAAATCCAATATTGTCATCAGTACAAACAAAGAAACTAGGCTTTCATCAGAAAATATAAAGGATTTAACAGAACCCTGTGCTTCAATACAAAATTTTCAAATAGAATAATGTATCAGAGCTGTTCACTTTTTCCTATGAAACCCAAATACTTGTTTGATATTGAAAACATCACCTATAAAATGCTATTAATTTTGCGTTTCACACCATGGTCATGCTTTTTGCTCACTTTTTACCTTCCACACTCATTCCATAATCATCAATAATCCATTAAATTAACAAACAACAATAACAACAACCCAACCCCAGATATTGCATACAACTTCCCCAAATATAACAAACCCAAAAACATACCCAGATCAATATCCAATATCATGTACAAACCTTCCAATCCTACCCATCCTCCCAAAATGATCACTTTTAATTTTCCCTTCAATAACATTTTCAGTCTACATGCAAATCTGTATTCCATTATGGAACATGGAATTTCTTGAAGTAACTTTGATCCTCACAACAAAATTGTACTCCATATCAAGTACTGTTTAGACTCTCACACCACAGAAAAGAATTCTGTATTTCTTTTCCCCCCGATTCAAAATAAATAGACAAATACACACATCTCAAATTAGCATACACAAGCACTACTATCATGATGGGTAAATATATTGATTTTGGATGTACACTGGTAATCACAAAATTACATGTACAATCCTTCAAAATATTGTACCACCTCGGGTACTAGTGTAAATCAACTGGATTTCGCAAATACTTTATTTGGCGAACTTATCTCTCCAGACCTATTCGCAATTTCATGATTTCGCAAATGTTGGTCTTGAAATGGCTGGCTTTAAATTCATGAATGATGAACTATTCAAGACAGGGATTGCTAAATCATTAACAAATAGCTTTATATTGGTCACATGTGTGTCATGTGACTATCTGTGAAATATCAAAATTGAAAAGTAAAATGTGTCTAGCAGTTATGTTTGAGATAGCGTTATATGGTATATATATCGTTTATAAAAGCAATTTATAATAATGACCGATTCAACACGGGTATCATCCAAAGTTGTTATTTTCGAACAAATTATCCTGAGAGATTTGAATTCCTGAAAAATTTATACTACGCGAAATATAAAAGTGATTTACAGTATCCGACATGAATAACAATAGACTGACTCCACAAAGAAACATTGAGTGTAACTCTCATAGTAACACCCCTTGTCCCCTTCATAAAACCCCTAAAAATAAATAATACCTGTAATTAAAATAGATTTACAGTTGTATATGTAACATACTTTATCCTAGCAAAGACAACTGACATACATAAAGGATATGTTAAGGACATACACCAAAATATTTTTGGAGGGTGGTAGCTTCTTTAAACAATCTGATTTTTTGTTCAATTACATATGAACACATTTTAAAAAATGTGTCTATCTATTTTTTTTTTACATTGGTAAATTAACAGCAGAGAGTGATGACAAAAGGTAAAAATTTCATACAATGAAAAATTTAAAAATTAAAAAAAAAAGGGAAAAAAAAATTCAGAATGAAATTATCAATGATCACAACCTCAGTACAAACGATCAGGTAATATTAAACATGGTTTACAAATGTGACAGACTATATACACAACTTTGTAAATCTGAGAAAGCAGAACATGTTTGACCTCTCCAGGACAAAAGCTAAAACCTTAAATGAAAGAGAAATGTTAATGTCATTTTTTAACATTTTAAAACTTTAAAAAATAACCTAAAAATATCTCGATATTGGCTAGTTGACCTAACTCAATTATCATAGAATATGTTTCGTTGATGAAATATACACAAAAACAATATGACATGAACACAAGAAAATTCCATGATATGAATTATCAACTTTGTTCATCAACGATCAACACAGCTAAATTAGAAATATACAATTTTACAAAGAAGAAAATACACTGTAATTGTTGATGATATGGAAGTCAGTAAAATGTTTGAAAGTAATGATTCATCAATATTTCTCCGAACAGTCAAGGCTGATGAAGTTCTAGAATTAAAAACACAACTGGAAAATGACTTACTTCAAACTTCTATTCAATCACAGAAACCAATTCTTGCACAAAAATTTTATATAATTTAAAAAAAGAAAAAAAAATTGATCTACATCGAAAATATTACTTTACCATTTTCTGGATATGTGTGTATTATTTCTTTGAAATAATATTTAAATATTTGTACGATACAATGAATTTGTTTTCAAGTTTATACATATATATATACATACTGATATTATTTCGCCAGCATTTTTGAAAATTTGGCAAAACTGACTGACATTCAGGGACAAAGTGAAACAGGAAATGTCAGCAATAAGGGACAGGAGAGGGCAAAAGGGGCTAGGATTGATAAAAAAAAACAGTAAATGATAATTGACCAAAATAAGAAAAAAAAATTCTTGATGTTCGTATTCATCATTTGTGTCAAGGGCTATATATGAAAATATCTGAATTAGAAAGGGAATGAGGTAGCCCTTCCAGTGATTTCTTTTGTATGGTTCCTAGCTCCACCATCACACCTGTAACAGTGCTATATCATAGATGTTATTGTATCAGTGCCCCTCATGGATTTCCTATACAGAATATAAATATATCTACATCAACATTAAAAATCATACTGAAATGAATCCCAATAAAATTTAACATAAAAATTCTGATAAAAGAAATGGACATGTGATATAATTGTATACACTGGCAAGAATAACATAATTAAATTATAATATCTATATAACAAGCCTATTTAAATAATAATACTTCACCAAAACATGTAAATAATAACTTAATGTAAACCTTAGAGCAAATCATCAAAATATACTACAATACCTCAAAAAATAATTCACATTTAAACTCAAGCATGTTTTTTCGAGTCTGCAGTATATGGATATCACTCAGGAAAGCTTGAATAATGGTTGTTAAAGATAGCTTATAATTGTTGAAACTGATAATTCTAGAAAGAATCTGCCACAAGAATGAAGGTTCTGTTTCATTATCTAAAACAACACTATTGTTATTAATATGAGTTTCCTCTGGCTCCAGTACCAGATGTTAGACATTTTGATGGACAAATGTTTGTTGTAAGGTTTCTATAACTCCTACACCAGACACTAGATATCTGTCCATCAAAATGTTGAAGAACTGCAGTATGAGCCAGACCACTTAACAGCTGGTGACCTTTCTATGTCCCATTAAACGGCCTTTTCTGTCATTCTATGTCCCATTAAACAGCCTTTTCTGTCTTTCTATGTCCCATTAAACAGCCCTTTCTGTCTTTCTATGATTTCTCTAGTCTCTCTTCAGACAGACAGATTTCTCTTGAGAGAAGTAAGATCTCTTAACAGGTGCTCTCCTTTACATGCACTTTCAGAGAATCAATAATCTAAACATGCAGATTTTCTAGACAGAGGATCAATCATAGGTGATGTTCTAGACAGATGACCAATCAGAGATGTTGTTCTAGACAGATGACCAATCATAGGTGATGTTCTAGACAGATGACCAATCAGAGATGTTGTTCTAGACAGATGACCAATCATAGGTGCTGTTCTAGACAGATGACCAATTATAGGTGTTCTTTACTTTTACAATTTTATTGACTATGCTTATTTTAGAAACAGAACAGACTTGTTCATTAAAGTAGTAGAAACACATCAACCATGGACGTGGTGAATTAGATAATTATTCTGCAACATACAGGTACTAAAAACTCTTGGGTTCATTTCAAAACAAAACTAAGTTTATTTGCCTCACTAATCGTTTCAGACCTTAATGACTTCTAATCAATTTGAAAGCCATCCTAGTGGGTTTTTCCCTCCCCACTTTGATAGAAATTCAATTGTGTCGCCATTAGCATTTATACTAATAACAGCCTGGTACTGCTCAAAACTGTCTAGTACTAATCAAAACAGCCTGATACTGTTTAGTTGGGCTATTCTAGGCAGTGCTAGGCTGTTATTAGTATAACTTGTAATGGTGGTACAATTAGTTTGAAATGAATCCAAGACTTCTCAGTAAATTGCAGGAGGAACTGTTTAATTCACTGCATCCATGATGGTTGTGTTTCTACCACTTTTATGAACAAATTCGTTTTGTCTTGAAAATGAACATAATCAATAAAAAATACATATCATCAACAGCATATTGAATAAGAATATTGACATTAAATTATCGTTTTTTAGACAGAATTTTTCTGTCTTGATAGATCGTCATATCTGGAAGACACTATCAAGATTTCTGACCTATTGTCAAGAGACTGTCTCATGCTTTTACTCAGTCAAATCAAGGGGTGAACTTTTTAATAGAAGGTTTCCTGATTTGTTCCCTGACAAGTGATCTCCCTTGAAAAAATGTTGCCCTTGACTACTACTACTATTTCAACATTTTAACATCAGCAGTGAGACAGCTGCTTTACAACATGACTGGTATCAAGTTTGCCATCTGTAAAGATAAACAGAGTAGCAAATATGGACAATTATCAGCTACTTTTTTTTTTGTTTCTTTTCAGAAGAATTGCACCAACTCCTATCACTACATACATTGCACATAACTAACTTTTACTCTGACAGAAATACTGACTGAAAAATGCTAAAATTAAAAAATAACAGAATTATTGAAAGCTGTCTGATCCAATTAAACCCCTTAAAACAAAATATACCTAAGAATATTGTTTCCCCTCCTCACTTCTCAAGATTAATGAAAAATAATCCCCAAAATTTTCATCCATTTCAAGTTCACTAGACATATAATTGATATATATTTTAATTCTAACACTTCTCATTCCTTTTTCATTCACAGACGTACGGTTTTACATTACAACAATTGCTTTTTCATCACAATTTTAACAAGGAAGCTCCATTTGTCAAATAGGGGTTAAGTGGTAAGCACTGAAGATCAGTGTCACTGAAAGCTTGATTATAACAGAGATTTGTTCATAGAATACAAACACTAAGGTGATAAGAAATAAGATAATGCAAAAAGTAGTTTCAATACCAAATGTCTATGATTATCTTGTATCAGTGCAATGCCGATATGGTTCTGAATCACAATTTTGGGTTATATCAATATTTCTCTCAACACTTGTATCAGCACAGTCATGAATCAGATATATCAAACAAAATTTGCCAAAAAGCTTGTAACTTCCACTGGGAAAACATATGTTATACATCTCAGCAGAGCTTAGATCAAATTATATAAGCAGAAATGGTTAAATGACAAGTAAATTAATGACAGAAGAAAGATAATCAGCATTTAAATACGTACATACAATAACATATACATGGTCATAACTATTTCTTATGTAATATGATTGTCTGGATGTTGGAAAATTTTCATTTCAAGTATTTATTTGTTATGATTGCAAAAAAAAAAAAAGTTAAAACAAGTAAAACATTTTCAGATCTTTGGATTGATTAAATTTGTGCTATGAATTGTTGTAAAACATGAAAATATTTTAATTTTCTTGAAGAATCCCAAAATCTCCTTTGTTGCATTGAATTCAAAATGTCGTAGGATAGCTATTTTTCTCCATTAGATATTACTGTATCTACATTAACTCACTTGAACAATTTGAAGTTCTGTACATTTTTGGTCTATATGGATTTCAATAGAAGTAAACAAAAACATGAAACAAAATCTTATCAACAACAAAATAAACAAAGATGTATTATAATGTAAAATGATAGTGTTAATGTATCATAATGTACCAGTCTTCTTTACAAGTATTTTACTTCATAACACAATTTAATACCTCAATATTGAAGTATTGCAATAAATTCATTGACACAAATTACACTTGAACACCAGAAACAAAAATATTGATTTGGCAAATGTGATTAATTGGGACTCTTTCACTGATATATAAGTAGCCATACACTCAAAATTTTCTCTAGAATCTTATTCTTTAATGTTTGAGACAAAATTAATACTGAACAAATTTGTGACGATTCAAGAATAGTCATTTCATGTTGCATTAATTCAAGAAGTGAATGTCTCCACCAAAAATAAAAATGTAACCTGTATGCAGCCTCAGCTTTACCAGAATTAACAATTTCACGAAAAAAAATTATTCATTTAATTTTTTTGAAATTCTCTAAAATTACTGCTAAACTTTCTATTCTGAAACTTAAAAACAGATTCTAGATCTAACCAAACATATATTACAAGCAAACTCTCTATATTGTATTGCACAAATACATTATAATGAACTACAAATCTTTCAAAATCCTACCCATGTTAGAATATAGGGCAACCTTAACCTGAACATTTTTTTTAATGAAATACAATAATATACTGTCTGGCTAATATGATACAATGCTTAATACTTTCACCAGTAGAGGTTTCATTGTAATATTATCTCAAGTCAAAAGTTACTATTTTGTCAAAGAAAATATTTTAGTAAAATTTACCAATGGTTTAGTGAAAATATTACAATATGAATGCTGAATATTAATGAAGCAGTATTACTGATATATTTATAATATATGAAATTTTAGTAAAATATTATTTCCATTTAAGCTGCAATAGCAAGCATGTGATAGAATTTGTATGGGAAAATTATTTGCGCAGAAATATTTTAGTAACAATATAATGTCTTTTAATAATTTAGAGTTATCTGCCCTTGTGAGAGAATATTGACTGATCGATCATTTGCCGGGTGAGAAAATTACTTTGTTTTCAAATGACATTTCTTCTACAAACAAACGATGTAACAACAAAGACCTGCAAACAAGAGCAGATAATTCTGCATTAAAAAAAGACAGAATTATTTCAATTGTAAAGGCATTACTGTACTATTTACAAAAATATTTAAATTCCTTGATACATTTTTAAAAATCATTTTTAATGTAAGTATTGATTCTAGCACTATCATATGATCTAATACACTAATTAATGAAACTGCTGTAATTAGCATTGTATTGAATATTGATGGCTTTAATTAGAGACAAACTGTCAATTAGTAAAGATAAAGGTCCTTGATTCGCACTACAGAAGACTAGTTCATATTTCTTAAAGTTGTTGTCAAAAGTTAAATACAAAAAAATTGTATGATAATGGAATAATTGTATAACAATGAACAGTTCATTTCTTTCTCTCTTTCATTTTTCTTAAACCAATTTCAATATTCTTCACAAAAAACAAAACAAAAGGAAAAAGAAAAAAAAAAGAAAAAAATATATATACATCAATATCTGATTTTTATCTAGTTATTTTTTAATAAGAATTGATCTTGAAATCAAAATATTTTTCATATCTATACCATTGAAAATGACTATTCCAGTAAAACATCTACACCACCCTAGACTTTGGGGCAACATCCATTGAGTTTCCTTTGGAAGTACAGTCGAACCCACTTAATTTGAATTCGGTCATATTGAAAAACCAGTTAATTGGATATAAAAAAAATTCATGCCAAAATGCCTTCTTTGTCTTACTATTTTCACCTCCTTTAATATGAAATTGGTTAATTTAAAATCCCATATCATTTGAAAGGTAAATACTGACCCTAAACAGTACTAATGAACTGTTTTCACATCGCTTGATTTGAAGGCCATCTCACTGCAGGCAGAAAACTCAGCCATGGATAAAAGTGATTTATGTTTTGAGGCCTGATTTCAAGTAGATGTCTCGCTGGAATAACCATAATCAATTTTGTATGGTTTTGTTACATTTCTGATGTATTTGTTTGATTATCAATACAGTGTAAAGTAGAAAAAGTGACACATAAAATGTCAATAAATTTGTTCATATATTGTTCATATGGAAAAGAACATCTATACAACCAAATACCTTACCTCAGAATTCCCACTTGGAATGTATATGTAAACCCAAAACATTTCATGTGATAACATGACAGCCTATTTCTGAAATCAACCCCACTTGTGTACATCACACACCACAGAACCTGTAGAACATGTACTAAAAAGTTTTACAATACTTTGTAACAGATACCGTTGTACATTTTCTACTCAGAAATCCACAAAAATGGGATCTCCTCCAAAGCAGTAAGATTTACAGTAACTTCAAAACCTGCTTGAGATACAGAACTCTTCAGATGAGATTCGCTGGTCTTGTTCGACAGCAGATTCCTGCTACAAATTGGACAGCTGTCCTATCGGAATGTTTCTTCCTCCGAGTCATGGTAGCGACTGACATGGTGATTATTTAGATTTGTCTCCTCTTGGTCCGATCTACAAACACAAAAGAATATATTATTCTCCTAGTGACTAACAAAATGTATGAGAAACTGTAAAATAGGATTTGTTTGAAAAAATTACATCTTATTATTTTCATAAGAATTTGTCTTCTCTTGGTCTGATCTATAAATACATAGTAGGATAAATGTTTTTCTTACTGACTTAAGGATTGTATGAGAAACTGGAAACAATGTAAAACAGACTTTGTGTGAAGAAATGAAGTTACTGTAGTAAATCAAGTTACGTTCATCCTAATTTGATCCTAAATTGCAAGGAGTTTTTTGTAAATTTTGATTATTTCTTAAACTAATTTCACAAATGATTCACTTTTAATATCAAAGCCAGTTTCTCAGGATTATTCAATATTATTATTCAAATATTCATGATAGATAGCTACAGGTAATTTGATAACCTGAATAAACATGGATGGGCTTATTACTAGACATGGGATTATCGGCAGATATATAAGCATTCAAATTTCACAATCAAAACCTGAATCTGAAGCATCAAAGCCAACAACTTCACAATCAAAGTTTCCTAACAATAAGCCAATGTCTGATAATAAGCTCGATCAATTCTCCTTCAATCCTGCCATCACTGCCCTGTTAAAAGTCCACTCCCCTATTTGTTGTCAGAGTTTATGTGTATACTAGTCATCCAGACTTATTACAGGAACTGTAACAACTTACCCATAATGCACCTCTTCATCAGAGTCATTCAACATAGATATGGCTG
Organism: Ylistrum balloti; assembly: GCF_031769215.1. Classification (NCBI taxonomy): domain Eukaryota; kingdom Metazoa; phylum Mollusca; class Bivalvia; order Pectinida; family Pectinidae; genus Ylistrum; species Ylistrum balloti. Next base: position 134,291 of record NW_026782885.1, read on the forward strand.
GGTTGTCCTTCAAGTTACTCTCTGTAGATATAAGGTAAATATAAATGACACAAATTAACCAGTAAAACGTCTCTGTTCCTTTGACCAAATGTACTATGAATATTGCTTTATCACTTTCAATAATAAATAATACAATGCACATTGCACATATTAAATAATTGAATAAAAATAATCACCGTTGCCAATGGTGAAAAACACAACAAACTTTTTTTTTTTATTTATTTCACACAAAATTGGTTCTGCTTTCTCCAAGGATGCTTCAGACCATATCCTGACAAAATCCGTTTCCTCAATTATTCCAGAAAAAAAATTTGTGATAGTAACATACAAAGTAGTATAAAATCATGATGTATATGTAAAATAATGCATACCACACAGCAAAAATAGAGAGGTGAATGGAGAGAGCAAATAAAACAACGCTCATAACAGTAACAAAGCAATTTTCACATAGTATCCAATATCAATGTCAAAACTCAATATAAAGGAAAAATTCTTTTGAACCCACATTCTTGTCTTATTGATCATATTTACTGACTTCATCACAATTTCTCTACAGCAATAGATGTAAGTAATAGCATACATACCAAACTGTGCATTTTTGGAAGGTGAGTATACAAATGCCATCGTGTACATGTAGAAGTTCAGGAGACCGTAAAACGACACAAATTCTATGGAGTTTTCATAGTTTGTAGACAGCTCTGCAACAAAGTTGTCCTGGAGGGCCGCTGCCCCAAAACGCATCACAGTTATTGTTACACTTATGGACAGCACAATCAGCATCAGCAGCGTCATAAACTTCAGACGAATATCTGAGAAAAAAGAAATTACAACTTTAGGACTTTTTTCCCATTCATTTGGGAAGTGGCCTTTTTTTAAAATCCCATTTTAGAAAGAAAACTGATCACTTTTGACTAAAACTTAATGAGTAAACTACATATTTTGGAAATTTGGCCAGATAATGAAATTGGAAATGAAAATACAATTGGGGATGGGGCATATTTTTGGCCTCACACAGACCCCAGAAAAATAACAAATAAAACCCTGAAATTTAATGTGCAGTCTCTTTATATCTTATGTGGGAACCTTGGAATATATTAACATAAACCATAACTTTCTCCCTACACAATGGGAATTAAACATATTCAATTTTTCTAGACTACAAGGCTGTTAATAAGAATAATGACATTAACCAGAAATTGACAAGATGCTACCTCTGCACTAGACCAGAGTGGAGAGTCATATCTGCATGTAAAATTGAGGAAATTCTTTAAAATCTCACCAAAGTAAGGCATGGATCGCAGTTCAGCGTACGCTCGAACCAGGAGGTATAACAAATACAACAGGTACAGCCCACCAACAATGAAAAAGAAAATCTTGAAACCCTGAAATAACAAAAGTCAGGCTCTAAAGAGGAACTGTAAGGTGATGCTCTGTATCAGCTACATGCTTGAAAATATCCAAAATCTATGTATATCAACAAAAGTTTATAGCCAATATAATAAAATTTATCAATGCTACAAATTTAAGTAAATAATATGTGACAATAGCAATATTGTAACTATTATATGCACAGTGTATTTCTGAAGACATGAACAAAGTTATTTCTATAGGACTTACCATGAAGTTGGTCGTGTCCAGGCGGTAGTAATAGGTGGGATCCTGCAGCTCATTATAGCCCTGCCATGAAGCTAGTGTGACAGCAGTGATCCATATTAATCCAACAATGATAAATTTTGGCAGGTAAAACTTGGCAAATCTTCGATCAGTCTTAAACAAATTGATACAAATCTAGGTCAGAGCAATTATGTGCAATAGATTACGTACAAGATACATAGAGAAGATAAACATATCTTAGGTATACAACCAAATCTGTCTTAGCAGACAGATCTAGTACCTAGCTTGTTATCTTTGTGATGACATATGTCCCTACTGTGAACAAATAGAAAAGTCTCATCCCCATTTCAACTCATAGATCTTGATACAAAACAATTTTCAAAATGTATTTTTCATTACTTAGTAATACAAAATAATTTGCACTATGCAATGTGATATTCCAAATCTGACATGTCTGAAATTTATTTTCATTTTCCGACGTGAATGCTACACCTGTGAAAACATACATACATACCTATATGTAAAAGTGGCAATCTGACATCATTATGATGAATAACTATTGTCTACAAGTCAGGTGAAACTAACATATGACAGAAAGATGTTGTATAATAGATGGGAGCAAATTCTGTATGTGTGTATTTCCAATTCATCAAAGTCATTGCAAATGGTTAGAAATTTTCTTTGCCAATATATTTCAATTCCCTACCTGTCTAACACCATGGTAGATACACAGCCAAAACATGAGCAGTCCACACAGGAAAGAAGCTTGAAAAACGCCATCCATGATACCAGGTACCCAACTATTTACCAGGAAAGTCATCGGGAACAATGGATCTGGAAATAATACAATTTGTAGATTATATACACATACACAGCAAAGCATAATTAACATGAGGTTTAGCAAAAAGATTAAATGTATTAGATTTTTTTTGTTATTGATCATGTGTAAAAAATCGAAAATTCCATCCATGATTCAAATTGGTATAACATTTCTTTTCTGAGATAAATGAAATATTTTCAAACAAAATTGCAATTCTCAATCTGAAAAATAAAAAATATTTCATCATTAGTTCCTTAATATTTTTATATGTAATTGTTTGAAAATGTGTTGGTTATTTTGTTATAAGTACACCCTCATCATTGTTTTGCTTCCCTTGGAAATCTCTTGTCACAATCACAGTTCTTACCATTATATAAGAGAAGCAGAGGTAACAAAACCGAGATCCATTTTTGCTCAATTGACCAGTCCCTCATAGAAAACCTCCTCAGAGAATGTGCAAACAGACACTGGAAATAAGAATCTCATGATTAACTCAATACCTGATCATATCATTTTTTCTTTTTTACACAACAAATGAATTCATATTTTTTATATACTTGGTAATTATTAGAAGTTCTGCAGATAAAAAATGCTAGTCTGCTGTAACAGTTATCTCCCTTCGGTCTTATAAAAGTTTCGGTAATACATAGTGCAATTATCTATGGAATTTGCATAATGACTTCCAGTAAAGGAAAGTTGTTCCTAACAATAACTGGTTGCACTAAGGTCCAAAGGTTGACAAGATATTGGGGTCACATAAATTTGGCCTAGATTTCAAAATGAAAGTCTTATTTCATGTATGCAGAGATGATGGATACACTTGAGTGAGCATTCAGTCTAGGTTCTAAGAGTTGGATTGACAAAGACAGGAAATACCACAACAGAATAGTGTCATTAATAATTAATGCTTTATATATATTTTTTCATGTTACAATCTGGTGTCAAAGTTGTTTCTGTTGAGCGAAATCAACCAAGGGGTTGAGTGAAATGAAACCAACCCACTCAATTACTGTTAAGCTCACCAACAGTAGCAGCCATTGAAAAAAAACACTTTTGTACTTAGAAGCCTTTGACAATATAATTAAAAAAAAAATTCCAATGAACACAAGAATTTAGTGATTAATTCATTTTAATTGATTACTTAATTAATCAAATATCAATTGATTAGAAGGAAGAGAAGGCAAAACAAAGTTCCAGAAGTTATCAAAGACATAATATTATGAAACTGGATATGAAATATGATATGGAATGATCTCTTTAATTCAGGGATCAATAGATCATAGTCCATGCTATAAATGTCTTTATGCTACCATCTGTGTTCTTCTCTCAACCCTGTCCTGAAGACAGCTGTTACCTATCTATCTACATACTGCACACCTGTGACTCTATTAAATACAGGTAACAATCCAGTACACTGAATCAATAGATCACAGACTTGTCAGCTTAGTAAGCAGAGTTACAACAACTTATAAAGGCCATGAATTCAAAATCAAAATTATTCCTTTGGAAAATACAACATTCCCATGATTATATTCAATAAAATGGACAATCTTTTTGAACCAATGATTGAAAATGATGAAAAAAAATTCATTTTTTTTGTTCGTTTTTTTCTTTAACATACAAGTACGTGCACTCAATTTTAAATCTGTCATTTTGGATTTTTGACCAACTTGGCCGACTGCACAACTATTCTATACTATCTTTAAAGAAATATATAAAAAAAATTCAAGTCTCCTCAAAATGTCAGTAATGATCAATTATATGATTTTTTTATTTCATAAGCTAAAAACAGAGTTTTTTTTTCAAATATCATCAGATGATAATTCTGATGTTCTGGTCAACTTTCATCACTTTATGTGAACACAAACTAATTATAATAGATACAACTGAAAGTAAAGAAGCAGGGTTAATGCGGCTTTTAAGCTATCAATGCTAGAAATTTATCCAAAATTTATCACTGTTTACAAAACATGGCTCATATGATGAAGATGACGGTCAATCAAGCTGTTTGTAAACATCCTTCACATTAATGATGCTAACAGCTGTTCTCAAGTTCTTGTCAAACATTTTCTTCTGTCGATTCATGTTACGTCTTCACGTCAAATGACTGAGTGTGAAGTACTATGATATCAACATTTCACTTTCTTCAGTAGAAACATTCACACATCAGTATTAGTGTGACTATATGACATTGAAGTTTTTGTCATGTCAATTAACTTTTTATTTTTTTATTTTTGTAATCATAATTAGATTTTCGAAGCCATATATATGAAAAATATATAAATCCTCATGCTTTCCATCATATTTCATTTTCATCAATAACACCACAAAAAAATTATTATGTTTCATTTTTTCTTAAGGTTTTCTTTTCAGCTTAAATTTTGAGCAATTATTTTCATCACTTGAAAGTTTAAATTTTTTGTAGTTGGCTTTCATTTTCTCTCAATTTTTCTTTTACCTCTTCTTTAAAAGAAAAAAAATCTGACAAGAGACCATCAGTTTTAAGCAATTTTCTGTTGAAGGAACTTATTCATTTAAAACTGTTATAATGATAATATCAGTTTATCGCATTGTCCTCAATTCGAATCTCAGAAAAAGTATAGAAGCTCTGTATGTGTTTTAAATGATCAACAACACAAAGATACTTACAGTGCCAAGGAATGTCATCACAACGAACACAAATCGGATCCAAATCTCAAGCTGGGTGAAGGATGTGTTATAACTCTTAAACTGAAAATGAAAAAGTTACTGTATTATTTTGAATCCATAATCATAATTAATGGCCATGGTGCTTTAAACATTATGCAAAGAGCTGAGGCTTTTAACTAGCATTGAATAGTTTACTGTTAACAAAGCTTAGCTCTTAGAAAAAATTTATGAAATAACATTTGACAGAGAGCCTAAATTCAAATTAATTTCTGACTTATTTTGTTTCCTTTTTTTCCCCTCATGTCAGATTGAAAACATTTATTTAAATTTTCTACCATCTAATCTTCATAACTAATCAAATGGAATTAAAAAAAATTTTTTACAGAAATTAAAATTTTACGGTAGTAAACATATAGTCTGCAGTATTGGTGAGAGATGTAAACCATACAATATTATGACCACAATATAATGTATATTATGGAGTGGATACTATACTTACATAGAAAACAATATCCTTGATGTTCGACTTAGTCGCCTCGAGGCCGTAGAAGTCAATGTTGATGATATAGTTTGTATAGTCCAAGTAGCCGAGATGAAGCAGGATCAGGTCATCACACACCTACAAAATACAGTGTTTGTTTGTATGTTTGTGCTTTCAAATTTTTTGAAATTGTGAAATCATGAATCTTGAGATTTTTTTTTGCTTTAGTTTTTTGCTAGGTGTATAGTCCTATGATCAGCCATGACCTCCTTGAAGTAGCTGGTGAATATCTTAATGAACAACATAAGGGCAGTCCATGGCATGCCATCCAGAGAAATAGGGGTAAAATTATTTCTCAAGAACACAACCACGTCAGCACAGACTGGTCTGTTACTCAGCTTCCAAAGAAACACAAACTGTAACCAGTATATAGGAAGTGTCAAACCCCACACTTCAGATCTTCACCTGAAGTTACAAAGGCCAATGCTCTACCAACTGACCAAGCTGAAGAAACCATAGAAACAGAATGGCAGACCTCAATAGATGATGATGACTCTCAAATCCGATAGAAATAATTACAAAACTGACCAACAAAGCAGCTGTATTGTTGTGTGGTATGAAGTTGATACCTAGCTTTTCAATTTTCACACTGCAAGTTATCATTCTGGAGTGTGATTTCAGGTAAAATAACACTGTTTTAGTGACATCAACTATGAAAATATAATATCAATCATATCATTTTCATATCCATCATTTTACATTTAATACATCTATTATTTTTACCTACATAAAATCAACGTTATACTTGAGATTCCTAACACGGTAATAAATTCTATATCAACATATGTATGTTTTAAGAACAACAATAAACTCCAAATCAGTAATACCAGGTAAACAACAGAATCACAGTACAGTACATACATGTGAGCAGCTCAGAAGTCTTGTCCTGTTATGTGCTATTGGGCTAAGTTCCGGGTTTTTCGTCTTCAATATTCCATGGTCTATATCTCCTTTAAACCCTCGGATCCCTACACCCACTACAAATGGCTCCTGGAATCGTGAACCTGGAACATGCAATCATTTTGTAAGTAAATATAAAGAATTCTCTGATTTCTTTTCTTCCCTAATAAGTCATTCATGCAGAAAGGAAATGACAATGAGTTTGATATAACAATTCATATTACTGCTAGTTTGTATATTTCTATTCCTTCAATGTCAATCCTCTAGTGATGCATGATAAAACAGAGACAAAAAAAGTGGAGTGTTTGATATAAACAAAGAAGAAACAGAATCTGTTTACCTACAAATACAAGACAAATGTTTATATACAGAAAAACATAATAAAGTACTTCATAGGTTAACACTTGGCCTGTAACTAGTTTATTCATGGAATCTGGATTTAAAACAACATCTTTAACCTTTTTTTGAGTTTACAATTTGCTGAAAAAAAGTGCATGAAGCAAAATCTGTGTATATTATTTTATTTACACATTAAAACATCAGTGACTATAACTTACCTCCCCTGTTATTGGTTGTCATGTGAGCAATCAACCACATCTGCTGGTGAAATGTCGACATTGGTGGAGATTTGAGCTTGAAATGTCCAGCAGCCACCTGGGAGTGACTTCCAACAGTTAGTGATCCATTGTGTGACACCGTCTCTATAATAGGGGGACCTGACAAAAACAACAACAAATGACATCACAATTAGACCAAGCAAACATTATGCTATGTTTTGTCAAATCTTTGTCTGGGTAACTGTGCATGATTCGTGATCAAATGTAAAAGTAATGTTAAAATCATCTCCAGGACATACAAACATCATATTGGTGTTTTTTTATTATTGTGTTGTTTTTTTATTCAAGGCCCTTATAACATATAATAAAAAATTCAATCATAACTTGAAATCTATAAAAGATATGGAACATATCATTCTCATTGTCAGAGTTAGTGCTTTTAACATTACAATGTAATAACTTTGGTTTATAATTTTAATTTGAACAAGAATTATATATAAATATGGCTATCTTTATTATTGAATTATGTAAATCTACCTGCCACTATTTTAAAATCGAAATGTGTCAACCTACCTGCCACGCCCACCATCACAGTGATTCCAAAGCAGAAGAAAAATATGACAAAAACTGACACAAACTGACGCTTTGACAGGGAGTACAGGCGCATCTGAACAGACCTAGAAAATTATGAAAGTAAGCATTAATAACAACTGCAAACACAAATTTTCAGTACAAAATTTTGCAATTAAGAAATTAGTTGAATAACAAATACCAGTACATGACTTAACTAATTACCTTTTAAAACTAAATTAACTGAATTCTGTCCCTTTGATTTTAATAGTTTTCTTTTTAAACTCGAAAATAAAATGTCATGACATGATAAAACAAACATGTAGCCACTTGGTTTCTAAACAGCATATTCTACTTTCTTCTTTAGTTCTCTCCTGAAGTTTGTTGAGATATTTTTGGCTGTTGATGATGCACATCTACTATAGTCTTGTGAAGTCCTATATTAATGTCGCTACATATATTACTAAGTCAGATGATTCATGATTTTGTTTAACGTTAAGCCAGAGACGTATATATCACGTATATATACGTCTCTGGTTAAGCTAAGGAATTGAATGAGGTTATAACATATCCTGTTCTACTTATCTCCAAGGAAAGGTCCAAACAACATCTTCAAATGTAGAATTACTTTTTTAAAACCCACAAGAATAAGTACAGTGTGTACTACATTAATCAAAATTTTTCAGTGGATACCTGAAGTCTCTGATTGTACTTTTTCAGAAGGAATGTGTGAATTACAATTTTTTTCTTTAGCACAGGGCTCTCACACCCCATTTTGGGACAGGGGCCCAGGGCCCTTAGAATTGGGAAAAATAATGGTGTTTTCCTTAGAATTGGGATAAAAAAGATACTATTTTGCATTGGAATATTGGGCCCCAAATCTGGCAGATCTAGACCCCTGTAGCATTTTTTGTTAACCAATATGAGCAATCATAAGTCAATATCGATTTTTGATCAGTTACCTTTTCCATTTAAATATAGTCAATATACACTAAAAACTACCAATTTTACCTATGCTGAAATTTAAACTTTTAACCATACTATGTTGATTTTGATGGGTTCTTACAATAGAGGTTTAAACAGTCTTTTCGATTTATATCTAACTTGCTACTTCAGAAAACAAAAAACAAAACAAAAGTGACCTGTTAAGGTGCATTTTTCTTTCATTTTTTTTTCAAATGTATATTCAAAGTAAAATTTCATTCAATAGTCACAATAAATGAAACCATTTCCTGAGTGAAAATCATATTTTTACAAAAATAAAAACCGTGCCGGCGTTTTACTATGAAGATGCGACAACTCGGCCACGAAAATAAATCTCTTTTGATTAACCATTATTTCCATTAAAAATAACGTAAAACATATAACCATTTTCCTAATATCTTTGAACAATAAATGTGTTACAGTTATTTTGAATATACGTGTGTATGTTTATCAAATACAGGAAGCTTCATAGAAAAGAAAAACGTAAAAACAAGCATCCGAATTGTCTTCCATTTTGACTACATGACACGAAGCAAGTCAATTTTGATAGAGTACATGTTGACCATATCGATATCGATCTGTGGCTTATCTTGTTTTGGCTTCTCTTCAAACAAATATCTAAAATGAAATGGTTCTGTAACAATCAAAATTAGAGTAAATAAACAACAAAATAAAAATCTTACGATTCAATTTCTGGTGCCATGTTGGCAGTGCTTAGTGCCCGCAGAAAGTTGTCCTTATGTTGACTTCCTGGCAAGAATTTAACTGACAATGATTTGCAGACGACGACAACAACGTCTGTAAGACGCTTGTTATCAATGGGGCCGCTAATTTTTATTTAAACCTATGACGATTTGTGTATTCGATCAATTCCACACAATTACAAATAACTTCATTACCCGATGCGAGCTCTTGCCACACATTTACAAAATTGTAAAACCATTGGGAATATAAAAAATACACAGGAATCTGCCTGGTCGCACTGGTTAGTAGGCCCAACACAAAAACAATGAGCTGTACATTTTTGTTAATTCATATTAGCCTTCACAAAGTCGAATCACCGAAAAAGGAATGGATACTGGATTACACGGGACCAATGATCCCTGATCAAACATCTAACTCGTATGAACCCTTGTATCGTACGTCAGAATATAAACGAGTACAACTGTACTTTCGGATCATTGTATTTGTCAGACACGCTTGAGTGACGTTTTTTCAGTACTTAATTAAAACGGAGTAACTTAGTCAAAACATTTAAATGTCCCCGGATGGGTGAGTATTATGAGTCTGAAATAAACAATAGAAACAAGATGAGAGTGCTTCAATATGTATCCATATGTTTTCTGAAGCAAAATGGTATATGTAAGGACACACAGATATAACCGACTCACACTATCAGGTTGAACTCAAGCCAACCATTAGATTCGAACACCTAACGACTCACCTCTCACATCGATCGTGGTAATAGGAGGGCGATATGTACTTAGAAAAGGCACTGAATACATCGGAGAACTGTGACAGAAAAGCACGGGCATTTTCTGTCCATGATGGCGTATGAAATGAAAACGAGTAATTATCCATTGTAGGATGCACGCTGGAGTCGGTGAAGGAATGATGGACTTCCCGAAAGACGAGTAGAGCTTTGCTCGTCACGTCACCGTCTATGAACAACTCACGTGCCTATCCGGTTCACAAACATGTGCTGGGTGCCATATTGGATTCTTGTGATGGAACTGGTCTCTCTCGCTTCCTACAGAGCACCAGTTGTCGGCTTCAGCCAATCACCTTGCTTTGACGTTTAATATTCATGACAAGAGTATTGATCAGTTCTGAATAACTTTTGCGTATCGAATTCTATAAGATGTGGCGTCACTGAACAGAATGACAAATACCGCGTGCCAAATAAGGATCAATAACGAGTGATCGATACCTGTATTTACCCTTACCGTTGAATGTACTTAGAGTATATAGAGTGGTGTGTGCGTCAACTTGTCATGTGCTAATTGCATGTCACGATATGTATCTGACTTAGGCCGCCATAATTAGTGTTTAAGGCCTCTATAACCGGTAAATATGACTGAGGACGTTATAACAGGTGTATCAGACTGACGACGCTATGACCAGTGTATTAGACTGAGGACGCTAATACCGGTGCATCAGACCGAGGACCCTCTAACCGATGTATCTGACTGAGGATGCTATAACCGGTGTATCTGACTGAGGACGCTATAACCGTTGTATTAGACTGAGGACGCTATAACCGGTATATCTGTCTGAGGACGCTATAACCAGTGTATCAGACTGAGGACGCTATAACCGTTGTATTAGACTGAGGACGCTATAACCGGTATATCTGTCTGAGGACGCTATAACCAGTGTATCAGACTGAGGACGCTATAACCGGTGTATTAGACTGAGGACGCTATAACCAGTGTATCTGACTGAGGACGCTATAACCAGTGTATCTGACTGAGGATGCTATAACTGGTGTATCAGACTGAGGACGCTATAACCGTTGTATCAGACTGAGGACGCTATAACCGGTGTATTAGACTGGGGACGCTATAACCGGTGTATCTGACTGAGGACGCTATAACCAGTGTATCAGACTGAGGACTTTATAACCAATGTATTAGACTGGGGACGCTATAACCGGTGTATCTGACTGAGGACGCTATAACCAGTGTATCAGACTGAGGACGCTATAACTAGTGTATCTGACTGAGGACGCTACAACTAGTGTATCTGACTGAGGACGCTATAACTAGTGTATCTGACTGAGGACGCTATAACCAGTGTATGTGACTGAGGACCCTATAACCGGTGTATCAGACTGAGGACGCTATTTTGGTGTACCAGACTGATAACGCTATAAATGGTGTATCTGATTGAGGACGCTATAACCGGTGTATCTGACTGAGGACGCTATAACCAGTGTATCAGACTGAGGACGATATAACTAGTGTATCTGACTGAGGACGCTATAACTAGTGTATCTGACTGAGGACGCTATAACTTGTGTATCTGACTGAGAACGCTATAACCAGTGTATCTGACTGAGGACGCTATAACCGGTGTATCAGACTGAGGACGCTATAACCAGTGTACCAGACTGATAACGCTATAAATGGTGTATCTGACTGAGGAGGCTATAACCGGTGTATCTGACTGATGACGCTATAACTAGTGTATCTGACTGAGGACGCTATAACCAGTGTATCTGACTGAGGACGCTATAACCGGTGTATCAGACTGAGGACGCTATAACCAGTGTACCAGACTGATAACGCTATAAATGGTGTATCTGACTGAGGACGCTATAACCGGTGTATCTGACTGAGGACGCTATAACTAGTGTATCTGACTGTGGACGCTATAACCAGTGTATCTGACTGAGGACGCTATAACCGGTGTATCAGACTGAGGACGCTATAACTGGTGTACCAGACTGATAACGCTATAACTAGTGTATCTGACTGAGGACGCTATAACCAGTGTATCTGACTGAGGACGCTATAATCGGTGTATCAGACAGAGGACGCTATAACCAGTGTACCAGACTGATAACGCTATAAATGGTGTATCTGACTGAGGACGCTATAACCGGTGTATCTGACTGAGGACGCTATAACTAGTGTATCTGACTGAGGACGCTATAACCGGTGTATCAGACTGAGGACGCTATAACCGGTGTACCAGACTGATAACGCTATAAATGGTGTATCTGACTGAGGACGCTATAACCGGTGTATCAGACTGAGGACGCTATAACCGGTGTATCAGACTGAGGACGCTATAACCGGTGTATCTGACTGAGGACGCTATAACCAGTGTATCTGACTAAGGACGCTATAAATGGTGTATCTGACTGAGGACGCTATAACCGGTGTATCTGACTGAGGACGCTATAACTAGTGTATCTGACTGAGGATGCTATAACCGGTGTATCAGACTGAGGACGCTATAACCGGTGTACCAGACTGATAACGCTATAACCGGTGTATCTGACTGAGGACGCTATAACCGGTGTATCTGACTGAGGACGCTATAACCGGTGTATCAGACTGAGGACGCTATAACCGGTGTATCTGACTGAGGACGCTATAACCAGTGTATCTGACTAAGGACGCTATAAATGGTGTATCTGACTGAGGACGCTATAACCGGTGTATCTGACTGAGGACGCTATAACTAGTGTATCTGACTGAGGACGCTATAACCGGTGTATCAGACTGAGGACGCTATAACCGGTGTACCAGACTGATAACGCTATAAATGGTGTATCTGACTGAGGACGCTATAACCGGTGTATCTGACTGAGGACGCTATAACCGGTGTATCAGACTGAGGACGCTATAACCGGTGTATCTGACTGAGGACGCTATAACCAATGTATCTGACTAAGGATGCTATAACCGGTGTACCTGACTGAGGACGCTATAACCAGTGTATCTGACTGGGGACGCTATAACCGGTATATCTGTCTGAGGACGCCTATAACCAGTGTATCTGACTGATGACGCTATAACCGGCGTATCTTAGGCCTCTTTAAACGGTGCATCATAGGCCCCTATAATCATGATATGAATAAGGTCACTTTAGCAAGTATATGACCGCTATAGCCAGTATATTTAAGAGAAGATACCACAGAGACTATAAGTCCCTTTTTAGAGTTTTCACACTCGGGAGTCAATATTGATAGAATCTTCCCCTACCCTGAGGGTGTGATAGGGAAATCTCCAACCCGAGGGCTGATTTTTGTTGTTGTCTAACCCGAGGCTCTGACGAGGGTTAGACTACAAAAAAATCACCCCGAGGGTTGGAGATTTCTCTGTCACATCCTCTGAGGGTAGGGGTTGATTATTTTTCTCCCACTCCATTATTTCCGCCACGACGTAAAAAAAAATCCCACGGTACAAGTGTCTGAATGGCGCATGAATATCACCATTCACGTTTCCAAAATTCTACATTCTTCCGCGAGAGCAAAATGACAAACTACAAACGCAATATGAATAACCATTAGAAATATTTATTTTTTGGAAATTAAATATTTTAATTAGCGATAGATACATGGAAATACTTGTATTGAACAACATTTAATTCCCCTATCATTTATTAAGGTAGGGTAGGCTTGCCGCGATGTCATGGACAAAAAGGGGATTTCCCAGTTTATAATGACGTCAATTGTTTATGCGCGCGAAAAATTGCAGAGCCTCGGGTTAGACAACAACAAAAATCACCCCTCGGGTTGTAGATTTCTCTATCACACCCTCAGGGTAGGGGAAGATTCTATTAATCCTCCATGGGTGTTCCACATGGGACATGTCTATCCTACATGGGCAGAGGTGGGAGAAAGATTTATCCTCCATGGGTGTTCCACATGGGACATGTCTATCCTACATGGGCAGAGGTGGGAGAACAACATATCTCGACTCTACTGTTTGACTGTGTGACTTCCATAGTACTGTGATCATTATAGGATATATATACATAACCGTCGGTTTTAAATCCTTCAGCATGCACCTTATTGACGTCAAGCGCCTCTAACACTTCCCTGTAGTTATCTTATAAACAACTGTATATACAGATGACAGAGGAGCGTGACTCCTAGGGCCAGTTAACACAGGGTCTTCCTCCCATTTATAAGCACTTGTCATTACATTCGCTCAGTTGCAAAGTATGCACTGTTGGGGTGGTTTTCTCCGTGACTTTATATATATGTGTTCAGATTTGCAAATTTATGACCTAAGGAAGTTGGTCAGCATTGGATATGGACAAAGGAATAGTGAATTTTTCGTGATTTTTAAATTTTTTTTATTAATTTGGGTTCCATGCTTTCAAGACTGATGCGAAATTCGTGGGATAAGCAAATATTACAACGTTAAAGGTAAAGTACGAACATAGATTGTCGAGACTAGATTTATTTACTTATTTACTCATTTATTTATTTATTTTTATTCATAATGATAATTCAAGTACTAGTCCAGTTGTTGTGATCATTTCAATTCTTCCATTACCCCATATGCAAAGCCAAAGAACTTACATTCATTGCCGCATTTGGATCAAAACCGGTAAACCGGTTTAGACAGTGTTTGTCTGTTCCCGGAATGCCGTTTACACTTATCCTAAATTAATGAATTGATGACATAATTAAGGAAGCTAGAGTTGTCTTATAAAAGTCCTGCATATTACGAACGCAACTTACACGAGGATTGCTAAAATTGTAAATTCTAAATCTGCGCATTTTGCACAGGGTCTTGACCATAACAGTGCACACCTTCAATGGAAACGACGTCCTATCAAAAACAGAAGATGACGTCACAATCAATTATTCGTTACAGTTAATATGACCTTGTTCGTGGGTGCTGACCAGAGAAAATCTGTATAAAACTGAACAAAACTAGGTACAACATTTATCATTCCAAGAAAATAAAAATGCTGGAAAAGTATTAGATATTCAAGTGGATAATGTTAATGGTTTAGAGGAAAAGTGGTCAATGTGACGTCATGCATTCTCACTGGGGACCATGAAAACATTGCCAAGGAAAATTAGAGGAAGTTTTCTATTTGGAAAGGAAAAGTGACGTCACTGTTCTATAAATAAAAGGTTATTATATACCGACTCACCGGTCATCCCACAACATGGTAGATACAAAGTTAGGAGAAACATTTTAGAGATACAATTGTACCTGTTTCTTCATTGTATATATGAATGTGAAAATGAATATGAAACAAGCACTTTCAAAATTAATTCATTTGAAAACTGTTTTTAATTGTATTTGTTTAAATTAAGCTCACATCAGTCCTGTACTTGATTGGTATCACGAGCACAGATTTCTGAGCAAGTTTATACAGAAATTCTTTCAGTCATATGTATATTGTTTGTTTGTTGGTTTTGTTACCCGGAGTCATTAAGGAAGTGTTAGGTTTGGGTGGCGGAGCAAAGCTGAACTGATATCACACCCTGTGTCTTTCCCAACGTAGTTTCTGAAGTTTTCACAGGAGTCCGAGGACTGATCCTTGGGAGCTTCACACCGGACATCTAAAACTTACTGTATTCATCGGGAACGAAGATTTCGATCCAGTTGGAAAGTTTACCATCACTTCGTTAGAAAGTTAGTTTATTGTTTCGTAATGAATGGCAAACTAAATAAAAAGTCTTAGCGGAAGCCATAAGGAGTACACCCGTCTGGAATCCTTGGCCGCAATTGTTGGAAACTCCAGCGACAAATTCTAATAATTATGATCCACAGGAGCGAAATCTGCAGAAAATATGTTGAAAAGGTAACGGGATGTTATTATCAGACCAGCTTTCCTCTGCCAACCAAACCTGATACAGCCTTCATGACTCTAGCTGTTAATAGGACATAAAACATCAGTAAACACACTCTAGGCCTTCGTCGATTAGAAATCTTACACAATGTAAAACTTATTTTCATATTTTATAACAAATGATTGGCGTGTTTGATAAACCGTTTCTTTTAGCAATAATTATCGCGCCGAGTCCCTGTGATCAGAGGCTTTGTGCTTGTCCAATAAGATATGTATAGCTGTTTTGAATACCAACACTTAAAAGTCCACTTACACAAGATAAACAGTTGTTTAAGTGTCAAACCTGACAAGAGACATTTTACATTCTCCTTCTCTGTGTCACGGCAATTGTTCTCGGCCCTCCCCAGCGTCTCTAACTCAACGTCCGTGGGAATAGTATATATTATGGGCAAGCCGGTGTTAGTGGGGTTCTTTTTTCTACGTTGAAAAGGAATCTCGGCTCCACTGTCCACGCGAATCCATTCTGAACGTTACACCGGTTGGCCGAAACGCGAGAGTGGAGGTCTAGGTTCTTTGTACTGGTAGACACGGGTTCGAGTCCTAATATAATGTGAATTCAAAATTGGATCTTTTATCAAAGTCGAAATTATTTACATTGGTATTATTATCTCGATATTGTTTATCTCGACATTGTTTATCTTGGTTTTGTTATACATTTCTTTTGTTTTTATATCGTTTTTCTCGAGATAGCATTTGAAGAGTAATAGTTGTTGTATATATCTATGTCTATATGTGTGTGTGTGTTTGTGTGTGTGTTTGTGTGTGTGTGTGTGTGTGTGTGTGCGCGCGCGCGCGCGCACTTGAAGCATCAAATCGCTTTGAAGGCACATTTTCTTATTATTATGATTATTAATTTTTTAATTATGTATTGATCATTAAATGTTTTTTATCAGTAAAATATCTGCTTTATCCTGAATTGGATGTTGATAGGTAAATAATGACTTCAGTGTCCTTGTGTCTTTTATGTTTTAATATCTACCGGAATCTGTAAGATATCGAAAACAAGCAGATCGCCTTGATAGTGTAGCAAGTCACTTAAAAAAGTGTTATTTCAAACCAGAGTTAGTTATATCACAGTTTCTAACAAGGGTTTACGGTCTACTTTCTTGCCTCATCTCTGATCATTTCTGTTCTCAGGAAACTCTTGAGTGATTTTGTGTACATATAAAGATATCAGATTGCTTGACATCCGGGTCTACATGTTGACTGTGCATCACACTCTCACATCCGGTCCGGTTCAGTGAAGTGTAAGAGGCAGAGGGAAGTGGCGCATGGGTAGTGGGTGACCTGAATAAGGCTACATACACATAAACCGGTAACACTGACTTCCGACGGGATCAAGACAGTAAAATCGAACTTCGTTATCACGAACTGATAATATTTCGAATGCCCGCTTATCTCGAAATCAGTTATTTGATCGTTTGACAGTGAGCCGTAGAGAACCCAAAATATCACAACGGCTAATTTCATTCTGGCACATTGCCTGCGTGTTCTTATCAATCCCAATTTAGTTTCAAATAAAGCCTTTTCTCAAAACTGATTTGGTCTCTGAATATTTATTGCTATGAATCTCGAACACTCTGTTATTCTGAAGCCAATTATTTATCCAGTGATATTGTACGTAGGGTCATGGGTCTCGAATATCTGCTTAAATCGAAGAAATATTCGGATGTAAATTTCGGATGGAAGTATATCAGGAATTCGATCTCTGTAAATTGTAGTTTATCTCGATCGTATATCCGCTGTACATTGTGTCGTACACTGACAACGTGTTGCTATCAAATTTGATTTCGAATATCTGCTTATCTCGATGCAGATTGGGTCTTCCTTTGGGAGTACCTGCTCATTAAAGTCAATATCCGTTCATTGGAAATATCGTTTCATTAATTTCTACATAAACGCTCACATATATTTGGCACTTGTGTCACATTGTGAAACGATGAGATATTAATCCTTTGTCTCATTGTCTTAAGAAAGTAGATGAATAAGGACATTTCTACAAATATATTTCAATAGAACAATAACAAACTGGACGATAAGATCTGAAGTGGACTGGCTAAATCATGCATAATGATACACTGTACACGTGTAGGAACATCATTAATATCCGTCAGTATGGAATGGACCGAGTCTACAATATTTGAGTTTATATGGAATAATTCAAACAAAGCCGAGGTGGAAATTAACAGTAATATAGGATATATTTCCTAGATGAAAAAAAAATTGGGGAAAAAATGGGAAAATTAATATCATACTCGTCACCGTTAGCCTTATCATCCCTAAGTAATAATCACATGCCGTTAGTGTTACTATGTTTAAACTTCCTTTTTAAAGGAAACGGTGGTAATGAAATGTTAGTATACATCAGTCCAACGAAATAAAAAAATCGTTTTGTTAAATTTGTCATTTTCATAGAAATTGGGGAAAACACAAACCACATCCCGGATATAGTCGGTTTGTCAGCACTGGGTTCACACTGGTATAGATCTATGTAAACAACGTTGTGTACACTCTGACAATCACATTCACTACAGTAGATCAGTTTGGAATTCTTCTTCATGCGCCATATGTCGATTTTTCATATCACGGACGGTCAGTAATCCGGATACCACTGTCCGAAAGTTCGATAATCCAGTTAGAGGTATCTGGAGACGTGATAATCCAGTTACCACTGTCTGAAAGTTCAACAATCCAGTCATCGCTGTCCAAGAGACAACGATCTAGACGTCACTGTCCGGAAACTCGGTAATCCGAATCACAATTTCTCCGGAGACCTGATTTTCCTGCTACATTCTGATTACATGTAATGTTACCTTTCGATCCGAAATGTATTTAAAACTTGTTATGCTGTACATGGATAAGTGATTACTGTCAAACTCGAGTTTATTTGCGGGTTAATTGTAACTGGATTAAAGCGTCTGATAATGATAATCTGCCTTATCCTTTACAGGTTTACAGCACGTGGTAACAAGATGTCATCAAATGCTGTTATAGTAGCCGTGTGTAAGTATCTAAGCCAGGTTACTGTAATATGATTAATTTTAGTGTGAATTTATTTCCGCTTATTTCGTGAGTGTTCTTAATCCACGAATTCAAATGTCCACGTAAAAATTAGTATAAGTAAATATCTAGAACTATATTTATCCATGAAATCAAATGTCCACGCAATGGGATTTTTTCAAACAAGGAAAATCGTGCCCTACGAAAATATACTATTTTACAGTACACGCGGATTTAGTGTCCCTTCGTAACGGTCAGATTTATTTTTGTCACCTTACACTCTTACCGTAAGCGGCTCAAAACTAAAGTTTGATATATCAAAAATATATTTACATACAAAAATGTACTCAGATTATTTTCCTGATATGTTCTAGGTTCCGTCGGATCAGGTGTAATGGGATTGATCGCAGGTCTCCTCATCATGTTTGTGATCAAAAGCTGTCGGACTAAAGTGTACGGTTTGTTGTCCTCGCACATGCATTTGAGATGATTTTATCACACAATCTGCCCATTATCTAGAACATCTACCCATATAATGTTTATGCGTATATATCACTGGTGTAATATACCCTATACCACTTTTCATTGACTGCGGCACCAACGTTACGTCATTGATTGAAAATGGCGCAACAAAATGGCTTCCACCGTTTGAATTTGTCATCCACATTTACACTTTAGATCCTGTTACTTTTCTGGGTTGTGAGATAAAAAGTATCATAGGTATGTTTTCATTTCATATGAGATTTTGTGAAACTCGTTTCGAAGTTTAACATCTTTGCTTGCCAAGGTTCTAAAAATAAAAACTTCAGAGATTTGTTTCTATTTTACTGTATCTTTCTTTGAGTTTTGAACTATTTGATGTATGATGGTTTAAGAATATTGTAATGTCTATGTATAACAATGCAGAAATATTAAAAGAAAGAAAGTAAAAAAAAAAACAGACTTGTTTCAGAAAATCTCTTATTAGTTTAAACCCAAATGCCCGAAAATAGAGTGAATAAAGAATTGAATCAACACTTGTCTTGGGATAAACATGACGTCATTCATTTGTTTAGAAATTTCGTTGATTTCTGTCGATGTATTCCTCATGTGGCTTTTCCTCATGTTTTAATGTTTCCTCAGTTCCTCATGTTGTCTTCCCTTTTGTTTTGATGTTTCCTCAGTTCCTCTTGTGTCGTCTGTTTTTTTTCGTCACGGGTTTATTTTCTTTCTTGTCCGTCCTTTTATTTGTTTTGGTGTCTCCCCAGTTCCATTTGCTGTCTTCCCTTTTGTTTTGGTGTCTCCTCAGTTCCTGTTGTGTCCCCACTCCTTTTTTGATACGATGAGTATTTCTTTCTTTCTACATTTCCTATTTTCTTTCCTTTATTTCTACTTTCGGGTTTTTTATATTGTTTTTGTGTCTCCCCACTTCCTGATGTTGTTTTCCCTTTTGTTTTGTTGCTACTCCACTTCCGATTGTTGGTTTTTTCCTTTTCATTGCATTCATACTTTACTCTTGAACAGGGGCAATACTGACATAGAGACTGACGTTTCATTCCGCCGAGAGCCCTTCCCACAGGTATATGACTATAGGAACGAGAATATCAGATCCTGGGAAAATACAGACCCCGTAGCTTCTCAGATAACGAATGATGGTGAGAGCGGCATCTATTGTAGAATATCAAAGTTTGGTGAGTGTTGGTTCTTTAAATTGTCCAAAACGGCTTTAGTTTTTTTGTTATAATTACACTAAAATGACGTCAGTTTTAATATTAATGATATTCTTCAACGGTTGTACATGTATCTTCATGTAATTAATGCTAAAAAATATTCATTTTTTGTTTTGTTTGTACTGGAATTATGCCTCATAATTCGGAAGTATACCATTTTCACTCCTTCTCAATAAAAACATGTGGACCAAGACATCACCTATTCTCCAAAAAAAGTGTGTAAAATATTTCTTTCTTTACGAATTTATTACACGTCGGCTCATGCTGTTTTAACAGACATTCCAGTGGTGACAGAGGATGCTGCTGTACAGACAACTGATGATGAAGCTGATTACGTATACCTGATTAAATACGAACAAGGTGTCCAATGTGACATCATCAGCACGTGCTCTTCTCCTACATCACCATGGTAAGTGTCTATGTATTTACCTTTCATGTTCATTGCTACTATCACCTGCTGTGAATTCAAGTGACGTATTTAACGAAGTAAATTGATTTGTCTTGTAAAAAAGAGATTTGAATCGAACGAATAGATATCGACAAGCAACAATTCAATTTCTTATCGTTTATCTCGAAAGCTATCGTATTTTTGCAACACGAATGAACTAAACAGCATTCGTCCCATCAGATTAAAATACCACGAGATCAACAGATTATGTGTTTGTAATACTAACGAGAATGATAATGCATTTGCAAGTTCTACGTTTACATAACAATAATGTGAAACTTGAACTGCAAATAAGTGACATTTTGCCAGGTTAACCGATACTTTGAATGCCTATACTTTTATCTAATCAATATTTTTTCCGCTTATACCAGTAACCAACCCACGTCGTCTTTCCCTCATGGAACAGGCATGTCTTATTCCACCTATCGACGTCATATCCGGGACGCTTTTAGCACGTGGCAGATTGTGCAAGCGGCTACCAATAATTCAAACATATGTGACAAAAACTGGTCTCATCCTTTACCGGATCATCGACAATATACTGGTAACGTTGAAACCCAGAACGAGGCGGCAGACGACAATGACGTACTGATGATAAAACTGACGCCGAATGTCCGTGATTTCCTCCACATGAATGGTTTGTGTGACAAACAATCGTCAGCTGAAGTTCAAGCAAACGTAAAGCAGACACACAAGACTATTAAACAGATCGTCACTTCTTTAGAAGGGTCAAGTCAAGGGAACAGTACTAATATTCATTCTGCAATTTCAGGATTAACTGTGGAAGCAGAAGACCATTATGTGAGGAGTGATGAAGACTATTTACCAATGGAAGGCCAAAATGATGATGATTACCTGCCCATGGAAAATCCCTCGGAAAACGATGAATATGTGGAATCAGTGAAACTGGATAATTATTCGTGTTTTTCATCTTTCCAACGAAAAGATATTTCAACGAAACCAATTTGTGTTAAAACTTCCGCATACGGAGATAATGAGTTACGTCCGGTTGAATGTGATACTTCCGATCGCTGCTATGTTGATAGTTCTTTCTGTACGGGTTGTGTTGACGATATTTATGACGATTGCAAAAGTGAGGATTCATCGGAAAATGAAGATTATCTGCCGATGACAACTAAGACTGCCCCTGTAAACGAGGACTATTACAACTGTAATCATTTGAAAGTAGACGACGATGACTATGTGCCCGTCGATGATCATTCATTATCGCGCAGACGCGGAAGTTCCACACACAATTCTGACTATATTAACTACCGACCGAGAGGTGGACACGCCGACGAATGCTGACAATCTGTGTGTGACATCGGCAAGCTGATGACTGGCTGGCAATTGAATCGGTTTGCGAAACTGGCCGAGAGGTGCGCACGCTGACAAATGCTGACAATCGGCGTGTCATTTGTACAATCTTTGTGAAACCGGAGAACACTGACGAGTCCTGATAGTCGGTGTGTGTCACTTCGATACATGTAAATATCGACAAGATTTTGGTAAATCAGCAAAATAGATAAAATAACATTTTAAAATTACATTGAAGTATCCACTCACTATATTACAGCCATGAAGAATATTGTAGAATCAGAATTGTGTATACTTTACATCAAATAAAATATATTTCCTCTCGAAATGATTTGGTCACTGTCTTTGGAGTCACGGAGTCAATACATGGGCGTGTCGGGTGCACAAATAAATCCACCTAATACTTTAATCGTGAAACGTTCCTTTTCATTAACCATTAACCATTAAGCTATTCGATCGATGATTTTCCCGAGAATTAGTGGTAAATTCCAACCAAAAACGTTCAGTAAGTTATGGCTAAATCAACGAGAATGGAATGTGGGACAATCAGGTTAGTGGTGACTAATTTAACGAGATTGGATATTGGTACAATCAGATTAGTGGTGAGTAATTCAACGAGATTGGATATTGGGACAATCAGGTTAGTGGTGAGTAATTTAACGAGATTGGATATTGGTACAATCAGGTTAGTGGTGAGTAATTTAACGAGATTGGATATTGGGACAATCAGGTTAGTTGTGACTAATTTAACGAGATTGGATATTGGTACAATCAGGTTAGTGGTGAGTAATTTAACGAGATTGGATATTGGGACAATCAGGTTAGTGGTGAGTAATTTAACGAGATTGGATATTGGGACAATCAGGTTAGTTGTGACTAATTTAACGAGATTGGATATTGGTACAATCAGGTTAGTGGTGAGTAATTTAACGAGATTGGATATTGGGACAATCAGGTTAGTGGTGAGTAATTTAACGAGATTGGATATTGGGACAATCAGGTTAGTGGTGAGTAATTTAACGAGATTGGATATTGGGACAATCAGGTTAGTTGTGACTAATTTAACGAGATTGGATATTGGGACAATCAGGTTAGTGGTGAGTAATTTAACGAGATTGGATATTGGGACAATCAGGTTAGTGGTGAGTAATTTAACGAGATTGGATATTGGGACAATCAGGTTAGTGGTGAGTAATTTAACGAGATTGGATATTGGTACAATCAGGTTAGTGGTGAGTAATTTAACGAGATTGGATATTGGAGCAATCAGGTTAGTGGTGACTAATTTAACGAGATTGGATATTGGGACAATCAGGTTAGTGGTGACTAATTTAACGAGATTGGATATTGAGACAATCAGGTTAGTGGTGACTAATTTAACGAGACTGTATATTGGGACAATCAGGTTAGTGGTGATTAATTTAACGAGGTTGGATATTGAGACAATCAGGTTAGTGGTGACTAATTTAACGAGATTGGATATTGGTACAATCAGGTTAGTGGTGACTAATTTAACGAGATTGGTTATTGAGACAATCAGGTTAGTGGTGACTAATTTAACGAGTCTGGATCGTCAAATTTGATATTTTGATAACAAAATTATTCTGTGTTAAACTTCTTTTTACTCTAAAAAACTGACACAGAAAGAGACTTAACGGCTGTGTATCAGATAACCCGGTATGAAGGATACTAGTAACCACTTAAATTCGGGACTAGTTTCCGGATGTGCTTTTCTATCTACAACATCTGTAGTCCTGTTTTATACACGTATATAAATATACTTAAGTGACTTCCGTGTTTACATATTTATAAATCTGCCGAATATTGTCCTATCCCTAGGTTTAAATATATTTGGCGTCAGTTTAGTCCAAATGGTGTCTAAACCCTGTTTCTGTTATCAATATTCGATTCTTTTTTATTCTCATCTTTAAAGATCGAGTATTCATTATTGATAGAAAATGTTTACAAGAGCGAAATGAATTTGATCAGATGGCTTTTCCCTTGAGATACTTCGAAGCGGTATCAGAACAACGAAAGGTTCGTTGAGGAATTCTGTATAAGGTTTTGGAGACAAAGACCAACAGTAACACGAGTTACATATCGACATCCGAATCCAAGGTTAGCCCTATTTTAAATTTAGCGGGTAATCTTTAGCGCGTAGATATCTGTTACGTGTTCTCAACACGTTGTGAGGGTTCAGTCTTGTAAGGACCAGCCCGGAGAGACGACACACTCGTGTTGACTGTGAGCCATGAATTTATTCTTTACTCAACACCAGTATATACAGTTCTATGTACTGTATGGTTCCAACAACTGAGACGCAGTAGGTAGTTGTGTCTTAGTCCTCCTACTGAACAAACGTTGAACATGGGAACTGTTCATACCTTCTGAAGGTGTATTCCTCCAGTTTAACAAAGCTAAGTATGGGTCACCTTCATTCGCTAAGGTCTTTGTCATGATCCTTTTTTGCAGTATGGACTGCCTTCTCTACCTTTCCATTGGATTGTGGGTATAGAGGAGAACTCGTTAAGTGTTCGAACCCATATGTTTCCGCAAAACAGCTGAACTCCTGGGAGCCAAACGGTTGGCCGTTATCAGTCATTGTCATATCCAGTATCCCGTGTCTCGCGAGATGCGGTTTAAGCTTTCCAATGACCTCCTTCGCCGTTTTGTCGCGCAAACGGTCAACTTCGAAATAGTTCGAAAAATAGTCAACAGTGATTAGGAAATCCCGTTGGTTCAATGTGAATATGTCGATCCCAATCTTTTGCCAAGGTCTCGCTGTAACCTCATGACTTATCAATGGCTCCTTCTGTTGACTGGTTGAATGAGCATTACAAACACTACATTCGCTCACGAATTGTTCGATATCCTTCGACATTCCAGGCCAATACAGACATTCGCGTACCCGACGAAGACATCCCTGGATGCCAATATGAGAATGCGAGGTTTCGATAAGATCTATTCTCTCTGATTCTGGAACTACAACACGATCGCCCTTGTAGATCAATCCATTTTGAACAGTTAGTTCATCGCGAAACGTGAAGTAAGTGTATAAGGATTCGGGTACTTCCTCACGAAGATCTGGCCATCCCTTGAGAATCTCGGACTTAAGTTCTCTTAAAACATTGTCCCTCTCGGTAGCTTGTAGCGGGTTTCGGTAATAGGTAGAATTACATTTACATGCTCGACTTCCTGTTCCGTAACAGACCGCTCTGCGGGACTGTTGATATAAGCACGACTTAGTGTGTCCGCCATGTACATAGTTGATCCAGTTTTATAGACAACCGTAATGTCGAATTTCTGTAATCTCAGTAGCATGCGCTGGAGCCGTTTGGGCGCACTCAAGAGATTCTTACGACAGATAATCTCTAGTGGCTTATGATCGGATTCTACTAACACTGGCCTACCGTATGTATAGGTTTCAAACTTTTCGATGCCAAAGACAACTGATAAGAGTTTCTTCTCTATCTGCGCATACCTTTCTTCTGTAGTTGTTAATGCGCGCGACGCATAACATACAGGATGTCCTTCCTGCAACAAACATGCCCCGAGTCCTGTTTGTGAAGCATCACATTGAAGTACGGTTTCTTTTCTTGGGTCGAAATACCTCAAGACAGATGCGTTGGTAAGAAGCCTCTTAATTTCTTCCAGTGCCACGTGATGTTCCTCGTTCCACATAAATTCTATGTCTTGTTTTATGAGTTGTCGTAACGGTGCTGTTACGTTGGACATCACTGCAAATTTCTGGACATAGTTGACCATACCTAGTAAGCGTTTCACTTCCGCTTTAGTTGTTGGGGTCTTCATTTCGGTGATAGCTCTTGTCCTTTCAGTATCCAGCTTAAGACCATCCTTAGTGATGACATGGCCCATGTATGAGACTTGATGCAGCCTCAATTTCAACTTATCCTTGTTGAGTTTGATATTGCGTTCCTTGCATCTTTGTAGAAATGCTGCCAAGTTTCTCTCATGATCTCGGAGCGCGATGTCATCACTGTCACCAGATCCATATATGAGAATGTCGTCGTGAATAACGCGTACTCCAGTAAGTCCTTCCAGAGCCTCATCCATCCTCATTTGGAACTCTTCTGGTGCTGGCGATATGCCAAAAGCATACACTTCCACTTGTATCGGCCCCAAGGTGTTCCGAAGGTCGTTAACAGGCTGCTGGCGTCATCTAATTCAACGTGCCAAAATCCGTTCTTGGAATCAGCTACCATAAATACTCTGGCCTTGCTGAGTTCTGGTAATATGTCATCCAGTGTAGGCATGGAGTAGTGGCTGCGTTTCAAGGCTTTGTTTAAAGGCTGTGGATCGATGCAAAGTCTAATTTTACCCGACGACTTAGTGACAACAACCATGGCAGAGACCCAATCTGTTGGTACTCGAACAGGCTCGATAATACCTTTCTTAACCAAACGATGTAGTTCGTCCTTAACCTTCTGTTTTATAGCTAGGGGAAGCTTCCTCACAGGTTTCACAGAATCATCAACTTCGAGATGAAATTTGCCCGGGAGCTTTCCTTCTCCTTCAAACACACCGTACTGCTTGATATCAGCTAAAGTTTCAACAGAGTTAATGGTTTCCTCACATTGTGTCTGAATGTTGTGTTCCTGTACAGTGATAAGTTTCATCTGCTGTAATGCCTCGGAACCTAGAATAGGGTGGACATCACCTTTGACTACTATGAATTCCAGTTTATACAGCTCAAAGTTCATTGGATTTTGGACAGAAACTGTACACTTCCCTACTGGCTTGATCTCTGTTTTATTGTACATTATCAGTCTTTTGTTGGTAGGTTTAAGTTTGTGCAGATATCGGTCGTTGCACGCCTTACCATACACGCGCGAGGGCAGTATGTTGACTGAAGCCCCACAATCAAGTTGAAATTCAATGTTCTTGTTCCTAATCTCCATCACAGCCTGGATGCGTTTTGATGAAACATTGTTGACTTCCTCCATAGAAAACATAAACTCATCAGAATCACTGTCAGTATCTATTTCATGTACATGTCTCTGTTTTCTCCCCTTGTGTTTACTGTGAAATGACGGCTTGTCTGTTCGTGTACTGCACTGTTTGTTACTACGACACATGACCTTGAAATGATTCATGTTCCCACATTTTGAACACTCTTTACCCCATGCAGGACATTTACGCATTTGGTGTAGCCTACCACAGTTCCTACAGTCTATGTTACTCTTATCCCTGACACTTGTACTGTCTGACCTCTTGACGGACTGACTACTGTGCGCCTTGGACTTAAAGTGTGACTTGACTACTTGAACTTCTTCATGTAGTATACTTTTCATTTGACTGGACGTTTTCTTGTTAGCCCTACATATGTCGATACATTTCTGTAGTGTAAGGTTAGGTTCCTGAAGTAACTTCTTTCTAGTAGAATTGTCATTTACGCCCATCACGATCTTATTAGAGGATTATGTATTTACTTGTTAGTCTATTACTTATGTCTTACCAACAGATAGTTGATTTTATTTACAATGTTACTTTTTGTATGTTTCAGACCTCCATCATTTTGGATAATAAAGTTATCTGAAAATAGTATCGGCCTACTTATCTATGATGGAGGTCACTGACATAGGAACCAGTTAATCTTACACATCACTCCTAGTTTGCATGGTGTCTTCAGTGAAGTGTCCAATCCCAGACTGTGACTTTGAAACAGATGACTTAGATGCTGCAATCGTTGCTGCACTTTTGACTACCCATGCGCTAGTACACACAGCAGCCTCGACTTCTGCAAGCTGTAATAAAGTGGAAAAAGTCAAACGGCCCACCATTACATCCGCTTACGTGATGTGCTTATTCATGGACTCAACGACTCTGAGATTCAACTTGATCTCCTTGGGGAAAGAAATCAAAACATGACACTTGAACAAACATTTCAATTCGTTGAAGCCAAAGAATCGGGTAAACGTTCTGCATCTAAACTACTTGTTTCTCAAGGAGCAGAAGCAGCTAGCAGTTCATATCGCCGCAATAAGAGTGCCGCTCGTATAGTGACTAAGAAAACTGAAATACAAGAGACACTGTGCACCTATTGTGGAAATAAAGGTCATGGTGCCAAAGCAACGCCACAAACTCGCAAAAAAGAGTGCCCTGCATATGGTCATACATGCAACAATTGCAAGCGAATGAACCACTTTGAGTCTGCATGCAGAGGCAAACGAAATGTGACAAACACTAAGACTGAACAGGAAAGTGCTGTGTTTGATTCACTTTGCGCCGCAACCAGTCATGACAATAACTATGGTAGAAATGTTGTTCAACTTGATCATCATCTTTACAATCAGCTATCAGACACTTGGATTCGCCAGCCGTCACAGCCTCAGCCTTTTATGCATGTGACTGCTCGTGTTGACCCTAAAGACTATGACCACTTCGGCACTGACCCAAAGATCATACCGAAACCAAAGACAGCTACCATCACCGCCATGGCTGACACAGGTTGCCAAAGCTGCCTAGCCGGCATTAAGGTGCTACATCGGCTTGGCATCTCAGAGAAACATTTGATCCCAGTGACTATGAAGATGCATGCTGCTAACAACGTCAGCATAAGAATCCTTGGGGCAGTCATCCTCCGCATATCTGGCAAAGGAACGAGAGGTGAAACTTATGAAGCTCCCCAAATTGTGTACGTTACCAATAACTCTGACAAAGTGTTTCTTAGTAGAGAAGCGTGTGCATCACTTGGCATGATAACACCGAACTTTCCAACTATTGGTGAAGCACGTAACATCAACAACGAAATTATAGAGACCATCAGCGAATCTGTGTCCTCCCCAAGTACACAAGATGATTATGCACACCACGGTTCACAATCGACATCTTCTTTGGATTCTACAACCACATTACGTATAGACAGTGACGACTGCAAGTGTCCTAAACGCGAAACACCACTGCCTGCACCATCGGTTCTGCCGTTCCCAGCAACCGAAGCGAACCGGGAGAAACTGCAACAGTACTTACTAGACTGGTACAAATCCAGCACCTTCAATACATGTCAGCACCAACCACTTCCGCACATGTCAGGCCCACCGATGCGGCTCATGGTGGACCCTGACGCCACACCTGTTGCTCATCATACACCAGTCCCAGTACCATTACACTGGCAGGATGAAGTGAAGGCAGGCTTAGATCAAGATGTTCGACTCGGCGTTATTGAGCCTGTTCCGGTCGGGGAACCAGTTACATGGTGTCATCGTATGGTCGTCTGTGCAAAGAAGAATGGCAAACCGCGACGGACAGTAGACTTTCAGGCACTAAATGTTCATGCAGTGAGGGAAACTCACCACACACAATCCCCATTTCATCAAGCTCGCTCTGTTCCACGTCACACTAAAAAGACTGTCTTCGATGCCTGGAATGGGTACCATAGTGTGCCTATCCGTGAAGAGGACAAGCACTTGACCACCTTCATCACACCATGGGGCAGATACAGATATAAGACAGCGCCTCAAGTATACATAGCCTCCGGAGATAGATATACACGCCGCTTTGACGAAATTGTATCTGACATTCCTGACAAAACAAAGTGTATAGATGATGCTCTTCTTTGGTCGGACAGTATCCAGCAAAGTTTCTTTCAATCGTGCAATTGGCTAGAAACCTGTGGAAAAAATGGTATCATTCTGAACCCTGACAAATTTGTGTTTGCAAAAGATACTGTTCAGTTTGCTGGCTTTGAAATTACTCGTGACAGTGTGCGACCATGCAGCCGTTATCTTGAAGCAATTCTGGACTTCCCTTCACCTAAGAACATAACTGATATGAGATCTTGGTTCGGCCTTGTAAATCAAGTATCATATGCATTCAGCATGACTGACAGGATGCAAGCATTCAGACAACTGCTCAAACCTGGAACTCCATTTTGCTGGGATGACACTCTAGAGCGTCTTTTTCAAGAATCAACCAATTATCAGTGAAATAGAACACGGCGTCCAGATATTTGACAAGAATAAACCAACTTGTCTTGCCACAGATTGGTCAAAGAATGGCATCGGATATTGGCTTTTCCAAAAACATTGCAATTGCTCCAAAAACCGTGCCATTCTGTTGCCGAGACGGATGGAAAATAACTCTTGTTGGGAGCAGGTTCACTAGCGCCACCGAATCCAGATATGCCCCCGTAGAAGGCGAAGCACTTGCGGTTGCTGATGCTTTAGAAAAAGCGATATACTTTGTTCTCGGATGTGACAAGCTAATCATCGCTGTGGATCACAAGCCCTTAATCAGACTTTTTGGTGACAGATCACTAGAAGATATTCCTAATTCAAGACTTCGTAACCTAAAAGAGAAAACTCTACGTTACAAATTCACAATGTTACACGTGCCCGGCGCCAAACATCGAGTTGCTGATACCGTTTCTCGTCACCCAGTTGGGAAATCTGATAGCATGGTTTTAATCGATGATATTGCTTCTGTTCATATCTGCAACAAGAATGAGGCGCAACATACCATCCAAACACATTATCACAAAATCGCAGATGATACACTGGAAATCCCATTGAAAAGTAGCGAAGCTATCTTCTACTCGACAGCATTGTCATCAGTCACCTCACTTCAGTGTATAACCTGGGATAGAATAAGGACTGCCACAACAAGCGACGAGTACATGTTCCAGCTCGTACAGATGATTGAAAGTGGCATCCCAGAAACACGAAACGATCTTCCAGTTCCCCTGAGAGAATATCATCAGTTCCGTAACAACCTCTCCACTATCGATGGAGTCATCATATATAAGGACAGAATAGTGATACCACCTTCATTGAGAACAGACGTGCTGACAGCGCTACACTCAGCCCACCAAGGCACTTCATCCATGATGTCAAGAGCAGAAACATCTGTGTTTTGGCCCGGCATATGCAACGACATCACCAAGCTTAGAAACTCATGCAACCATTGCAACAGAAATGCCCCATCCCAACCCAGCGCCCCGCCAACTCCATCTGTCTACCCCTTATATCCATTTCAGTGTGTTTGTGCCGACTTTTTCCACTACAAAGGCGGTAATTACCTGGTGATTGTAGACAGATACTCAAATTGGCCAATTGTTGAAAGGGCACAAGATGGCGCATCTGGCCTTGTTGATTGCTTACGCCGCACATTCGTCACATTTGGAATACAGGATGAACTGTCTTCATGGCGGCCCGGAATTTACAGCTTCAACAACCAGAGATTTCCTAAAAACATGGGGTGTGCACTACAGGCTTTCTTCTGTAGCCTTTCCTCATAGCAATTGTAGAGCAGAAGTTGGCGTGAAGACTGTGAAGCGCATGATCACAAACAACACTGGTCCAAATGGTGAATTGGACACAGACTCCTTCCAGCGTGCAGTGTTGCAATACCGTAACACTCCAGACAGGGATACGAAATTATCGCCAGCAATGTGTGTTTTTGGGCGGGCCATTCAAGACTTCATCCCAATCTTACCAGGCCGCTATAAGCCACACGAGACATGGAGTGATACGCTTACCCTGAGAGAAGAGGCTTTACGTATCAGACACATGAAGACCGCCGAACGCTTAGCTGAACATACGAAGCGTCTGCTGCCACTAAAAGTTGGAGACCTCGTCAGGATTCAAAACCAAACTGGACCATATCCGAGAAAATGGGATAAAACCGCAACTGTTATAGAGGTTCACCAATATGATCAATACGTCGTACGTATCGACGGATCGGGCAGAATCACGCTTCGCAATCGAAAGTTTCTACGCAAGTATACACCTGTGTATTCTCCCCCTGAAAAGCAATCTATAGAGCAGGACTTGAAACATTACTTCAAAAGGGACATTCCAAACTTTACTCCAGTGGTCCCGGCAAATCCTTTGAAGCCCAGTCTGGACATCAATCCACAAGGGATCAGTAAGCGTGCACCAGCTTCACAAGATCTGAGTAACAGTCCACCTCCTGTGCAGGATAGGACGTCTCATACAGTCCAATCTAAACCGCAAACACCCTTGGCATTGGACGGATCCCCAAAAATGGTTAATTCGTCTCCCTCTCCAGCATCGCCCAGGCTACCCCCGTCACCACATCCTCCAACTACCTCACCTGCAACACCAGTCACACCCAGGAGGATCGTGACAAACAGACCAGAGCAACTATCCGTTGACCTTACCCCAAGACGTCCTAATCGACAACGACAAGAGCCAAAATGGCTTAGTGATTATGAGCATTAAACGGGGCAGAATAATCCCTGAACTGGAGGGTAGTCTGCCCAATTACAGTTCTACTTTTCTACTTTTTAATTAATGTACAAATAGTACCTTATCATTTTAATTTCATTTTCTTTGTATGTTACATTTACTGTTAATTGATACATAATTTGATCTCACAATGTAATAACAGTGTTAAGGCATATCACATTTTCAGTGACAATGAACAGTAATAGACTTATTCCATCCATATTTCCCACAAGGACAAAAACATTAAATCAGTCATTTAAAATACTTATAAATGACTCGGGGAGGGATAGAGGATTATGTATTTACTTGTTCGTCTATTACTTATGTCTTACCAACAGATAGTTGATTTTATTTACAATGTTACTTTTTGTATGTTTCAGACCTCCATCATTTTGGATAATAAAGTTATCTGAAAATAGTATCGGCCTACTTATCTACTTATCTCTCACTAGACTATCCTCTAATGCTCCATAGTTACATGTTTTTGTAAGATTTCTCAAGGCTGACACATATGAATCAACAGTTTCATTTGGACCCTGATTCCGGTCATTGAAACAGTACGTTTCGTTTGTCTTTCCGATACAGAAAGTTTCAAAAGCTTTGATGATTTCTGAAACATCTTTACTTTGGTCCGCTGTCAGTTCAAACCCCTCAAACAGTTCGATTACATCCGGCCCTACACATGTAAGAAATGTCGCCGACCTAATTTCAGCTTCTTTCTTGCTAAGACCTGAGGCGATCTCATAATTTGCCCAAACTCTTTTGAATTTTCTCCAGTTTGTAGCCAAATTACCCTTCAGATCTAACTTTGGCGGGAATGGCATAGCATGCGGGTTTACCATCGCTTGGACGTCTTCGCCCATGAAGATGAAGTTTTACGTGGACAGTTCGTAACCTTGCCTTACCGTATTGTAGCTTCATCAACTCTACACTTCTGACACCATGTTACGTGTTCTCAACACGTTGTGAGGGTTCAGTCTTGTAAGGACCAGCCCGGAGAGACGACACACTCGTGTTGACTGTGAGCCATGAATTTATTCTTTACTCAACACCAGTATATACAGTTCTATGTACGAACCTACTACTATACACAGGTACTGTATGGTATCTGAACCGAACCAAAGCATTATATTAATTAATGCCAGGTACTGCTTATAGCACTATGTATAGTTAACCACTATATTACGTTACAATATCTACGTCCCTGCCGTTACTAAGGCTAAACATCTAGGACGCTAGTTCCTTGTTGTTCTTTGTTGTAACTTCAATGTTACCTTGGCAAGTCTGTACGTGGAGGAAGTAACCTCAGTGGAAGTACCGTTTATGAAAAGTAGTCTGTATTACTGCATGTATGGAGGCCCAGAGCTGTTTATGAACAGTAGTTTGCATTACTGCATGTATGGAGGCCCAGAGTGGATAATCATTCAATGACTGTGTTGCCGTGTATACACCTTTGATATCGTTTCCCGGAGGCTACAGCGGTTGAATTACAGATCAACTCCATACGTCATCAGGCGCGATGACATTATATTCCATGTTGTGTTGTTTACCGTTACAAAATACATCCGGATCTTCGAGTGAAACTTTTGGATTCATAGTCCAGGACACCTTTTTGGGTGGTCGGGTGGCGCAGTGGTAACGCACTCGCCTTTCACCTAGCCGACCGGGGTTCGGTTCCCGGAACGGATGTGAAAACGTAAGGGGTCACCTGCCCGACCACGTGGGTTTTCCCCGGGTACTCCGGTTTCCTCCCACAATAAGACCCCTCGCGCGCTTACATCCGGGCCAACAAGAGTGATTAGTATAAGTTGACATCTTGTTTCGCAATTGTTGTAAAATAAATAAAGTTTATATTTATGGGCACAAATGACAGGCATTTAGGTTTTTGAGTGTTAGGTATTTTGTGGATAATAGTGATTATGTAAAGCGTGTGGTGTAGAAAATAATTCCACTTTTCTCGTGATTTGAATGGGAGTAGTTGGTGTTGATGAGAGTATGAGAAGATGCTACAAAATTTTGTAAATAAATGTAACTATTGTATTTCTATGGTCTCTTCTTTCTTTACAAGCTATAACCTCGGTACATATTAACACTATTAGTCTTCAATAGATTTCAAAATTTATTTCCTGATCGATTTAAGATTTTTAAATATTCTGTTCTTTATACAAACGATTTTACCTTTGCTATGACTCATCATCGCAGCCGAAGTTCCTTTTACCTATTATTCTGCATTTACAATTACAAATGCTACCCAATTCCTCCTCTCCTTCTCGTTAAACGACCACCCTAACTACAAGCCACTCCAGTTTTATTACAATGTTTAACTTTCTTTTTCTCATAAAAAGCAGACAAATTTCGACGTCGTATGAAGTTTTCGTAACTATTAGCTCTTTCATGATTTCAGAGCGGGCTTTTTAGTATCAGAATATAACGAGGCGTCTCTATGTTAGTTCAAAACTTCAGGTAGAGTTGCACAATTCTGCATTGTGTCATCAACGAATATTTACATCTACAATTTTTTCGGCATTTTTTTCTGGTGATCTCGGTTTGCTCGCTAAATAGAGAATTTTGTGTCCATTGGCAAGACACTTCACCCTTATTGCCCTGAATACCAAGAGACGGGCCTCTCGTTAGGTAGCCATCAGCTACGACAAGGAGTATCCGCCTCAAAATAACGCTTTATGGCTGCATCGGGCCGATAACACAAACAAATAGAGAATCAATTAAGTAATTAAAGTAACTCTTGATGGCCCGGATGGAAGCGCACGAGGGATCTTACTTTGGGAGGGAACTGGAGTACCCGGGAAAAACCACGTGCTAGGGCATGTGACGCCATACTTTCTCACGTACCTTTTCGGGAATAGAACACCGGACGGCCAAGTGAAAAGCGAGTCTGTTACCAGTGCGCCATCCGACCAAGTGATCAAAGGCAGGTCAAGGTGATTTGAATGAGCAAACTTGAGAACCCGTCTCATGGCCTTAGGACTCTGGAGATATGTTACTCGACAATGGGAAATCTGATGGACTGTTTATATACAAAGGGCAATAACCTGCAGCAGTTTCAATTTTATTATCGACAGTGTAATAATCATCGTCAATCGGAAATCCATTTGACCTGTTATGATTATTGGGAAACAAAGAGAAGAAGTTCTCTTATGTCCTCAATGTAAGAAACACAAAATCTGCCTTCCTCCCAGTTTAGTTTGAGCCTACGTCTGTTCTACATTTAATCGCCAACATTTAATGCTAGAACAAACCTGAAAGACTACTAGCTCCATGACCTAGCCAAAGTTTCCCCTGACCCCTGTTTCTGACATTAGCCATCTAACAGACAGATATCCTTAGCGCCTGAACGCAACCAGCTATTGAAATGTTGATTTTTTTTACACTATTTAGATGCCGACAAAATAAGCTTTACATAAAACCTGTATCCTACATATTTGTGAATCAATTACAATGGTTATGGTCGACTACAAACAAAAAGGTTCTATTCACTTTAAACCTAATTTCAAGAAGCTGACATCCCGTGTCTTGAGCTGATGATTCAGCGGAAAGTTTAAATGATGTTTTACTTAAAGTGAACATGGGGATGTCAACTTTAACCTTGTCCATAACTATTGCACCGTTAGAGGTAGGGCTTTTGTATTTAGCACGAATGTTCATCGTGACAAGGTCGTTCTGGTGGTACCAAAAGTTCTGTCAATGTGACCTTGATCGTGACCTTTGACCTACTGTTGGAAAAATATACTGGCCTTAACTATTACACTGTAAGACACAGGTGTTTCACAAAGTGTACATGCAATAAGTACACGTCTTTCACAGTGCGGTTTTAATGTCCCACTCCAGAGTTTTGTTGCAACCAGGGGCAAAGCGTTTCATAAACACATCCTGTTTCTTTATTTAACGGGTTTTACATCCACTATTATGGCATATCGGCCTTTCAGCGGTTGACAACCATAAAGGAATGAAACAGTGACATCTATTGAACTGGACCCACCTCCTACTCCCCCATACAAGACATTCTACCAAACATCAAGAAGCTAACACATTTTGTGCTGCAGTGAAGTCTGCAATGCATAATTACATCATGTTTACACACAAGGATAGGTTTTGTTAACAATCCCTACCTTATATCACCTTACATGTTGATTCTGATGTACCTCTAGATTTGGCTCCAGTAATATTGTAGCATTCCCAGAAGTCATATCTTATGGGTTGGTTCTCTAGATGTTTATAAAATCTAGACTAAAACATGTTTTAGTGTGATGGAGAACGCGTCCATATTCTCTTTAAGCCGTTCCATATACCCATTGCCCTTAGTAAGAAAAAAGTTCTTTCTCAGTGATATTCTGCTTCCTATAGAGAGTGGCCCCGCGTCGTTGAGGTATAATGATATTCTGCTTCCTATAGAGAGTGGCCCCGCGTCGTTGAGGTATAATGATATTCTGCTTCCTATAGAGAGTGGCCCCGCGTCGTTGAGGTGTAATGATATTCTACTTCCTATAGAGAGTGGCCCCGCGTCGTTGAGGTATAATGATATTCTGCTTCCTATATAGAGAGTGGCCCCGCGTCGTTGAGGTGTAATGATATTCTGCTTCCTATAGAGAGTGGCCCCGCGTCGTTGAGGTGTAATGATATTCTGCTTCCTGTAGAGAGTGGCCCCGCGTCGTTGAGGTGTAATGATATTCTGCTTCCTATAGAGAGTGGCCCCGCGTCGTTGAGGTGTAATGATATTCTGCTTCCTGTAGAGAGTGGCCCCGCGTCGTTGAGGTATAATGATATTCTGCTTCCTATAGAGAGTGGCCCCGCGTCGTTGTGAATAAACCTTCGGATACATTTTTTTAACCATACATGCCTTTAAGCACCTTGATTTTCTTTATAAGATCACCAAGAATTCTGCGGAACTTCGATGTTGGTCGTTTTAAATTCGTTCAGTCGATCTCAGAATCCAGTTATCCGAGACCCAAAAGCATGTTGGGTGCACGCCTTCTCAAAAATATATACACAAATTTGCTAGAACAAGCCACTGTTTTCAGTATAATTCCAGTATTGTTTTCCTAAGGCCCTAAATAATTCAAGGGTCCACTTGTTCAGTTAAGGATCTAGGTATGAGTACCATGGATATATTAGCTTTCTATACTGGTATCTGGAGGAACTCTTCAACGCTTGGCTGGTTGTCAATAGCAACCCCGATAACCCCACTGGCTATAAAAAATGAACTGGTTCTCAATAGTAACTGGCCACTTCCTACCAAAGCTTTGCTGGTTGTCAATAGCAACGTCGAAAACCTAACTGGCTATCAAAAAACGAACTGGTTGTCAGAAGTAACACCGCCTTCTCACTGGCCACTATCAAAACTTAGCTGGTTGTCTGAAGCAACACCAATATTCTTCTCACTGGCCACTGGCTATCAAAGCTTAGCTGGTTGTCAGAAGTAAAACCAATATTTTTCTCACTGGCCACTGACTGTCAAAGCTTAGCTGGTCGTCAGAAGTAAAACCAATATTCTTCTCACTGGCCACTGATTGTCAAAGCTTAGCTGGTTGTCAGAAGTAACACCAATATTCTTCTCACTGGTCACTGACTGTCAAAGCTTAGCTGGTTGTCAGAAATAACGCTGATATCCTTCTCACTGACATCCGACTCTAATGTATTATAGTTAGGGATCTGTTTCCTGTCCCTTATTTCTCAATCTAATATTCATAACTTAATCACTTATCTGGATGGAAGGGTAACTGCCAGTCTGTCTTTCTTAATTGTCACCGCATCAACACCACCATCAATAACCTTATAAAGGTTTTATCTACAAAAATGTGCACAGATTTTAACAAATACAGATAACTTGATGAATAAGACAAATAGTACAGGTCCCAACACTGACCCCTGAGGTATGTCACTTGCTAAGTCCTGGGTCCTTATAGGTCCCAACACTGACCCCTGAGGTATGTCACTTGTTAAGTCCTGAATCCTTATAGGTCCCAACACTGATCCCTGAGGTATGTCACTTGTAAAGTTCTGGATCCTTATAGGTCCCAACACTGACCCCTGAGGTATGTCACTTGTAAAGTCCTGGATACTTATGGGTCCTAATACTGATCCCTGAGGTATGTCACTTGTAAATTCCTGATCCTTATAGGTCCCAACACTGACCCCTGAGGTATGTCACTTGTTAAGTCCTGAATCCTTATAGGTCCCAATACTGACCCCTGAGGTATGTCACTTGTAAAGTCCTGGATCCTTATGGGTCCCAATACTGATTCCTGAGGTATGTCACTTGTAAAGTCCTGGATTCTTATCGGTCCCAACACTGACCCCTGAGGTATGTCACTTGTAAAGTCCTGGATCCTTATGGGTCCTAATACTGATCCCTGAGGTATGTCACTTGTAAAGTCCTGATCCTTAAAGGTTATAATACTGACCCCTGAGGTATGTCACTTGTAAAGTCCTGATCCTTATAGGTCCCAGCACTGACCCCTGAGGTATATCACTTGTAAAGTCCTGGGTCCTTATAGGTCCCAACACTGATCCCTGAGGTATGTCACTCGTAAAGTCCTGGGTCCTTATAAGTCCCAATACTGATCCCTAAGGTATGTCACTTGTAAAGTTCTGGATCCTTATAGGTCCCAACACTGACCCCTGAGTTATGTCACTTGTAAAGTCCTGGATCCTTATGGGTCCTAATACTGATCCCTGAGGTATGTCACTTGTAAAGTCCTCGATTCTTATCGGTCCCAACACTGACCCCTGAGGTATGTTACTTGTAAAGTCCTGATCCTTATGGGTCCTAATACTGATCCCTGAGATATGTCACTTGTAAAGTCCTGATCCTTATAGGTCCCAGCACTGACCCCTGAGGTATGTCACTTGTAAAGTCCTGGGTCCTTATAGGTCCCAACACTGATCCCTGAGGTATGTCACTTGTAAAGTTCTGGATCCTTATAGGTCCCAACACTGATCCCTGAGGTATGTCACTTGTAAAGTTCTGGATCCTTATAGGTCCCAACAATGATCCCTGAGGTATGTCACTTGCAAAGTCCTGATCCTTATAGGTCCCAACACTGATCCCTGAGGTATGTCACTTGTAAAGTCCTGATCCTTATAGGTCCCAACACTGACCCCTGAGGTATGTCACTTGTAAAGTCCTGGGAGTCCAATACTGATCCCTAAGGTATGTCACTTGTAAAGTTCTGGATCCTTATAGGTCCCAAAACTGACCCCTGAGGTATGTCACTTGTAAAGTCCTGGGTCCTTATAAGTCCCAATACTGATCCCTGAGGTATGTCACTTGTAAAGTTCTGGATCCTTATAGGTCCCAACACTGATCCCTGAGGTATGTCACTTGTAAAGTCCTGGATTCTTATCGGTCCCAACACTGACCCCTGAGGTATGTTACTTGTAAAGTCCTGATCCTTATGGGTCCTAATACTGATCCCTGAGATATGTCACTTGTAAAGACCCCTGAGATCCTTATAGGTCCTGATCCCTGAGGTATGTCACTTGTAAAGTCCTGGATCCTTATAGGTCCCAACACTGATCCCTGAGGTATGTCACTTGTAAAGTCCTGGATCCTTATAGGTCCCAACACTGAGGTATGATCCCTGAGGTATGTCACTTGCAAAGTCCTGATCCTTATAGGTCCCAACACTGATCCCTGAGGTATGTCACTTGTAAAGTCCTGATCCTTATAGGTCCCAACACTGACCCCTGAGGTATGTCACTTGTAAAGTCCTGGGTCCTTATAAGTCCCAATACTGATCCCTAAGGTATGTCACTTGTAAAGTTCTGGATCCTTATAGGTCCCAAAACTGACCCCTGAGGTATGTCACTTGTAAACTGATCCCTGAGGTATGTCACTTGTAAAGTTCTGGATCCTTATAGGTCCCAACACTGATCCCTGAGGTATGTCACTTGTAAAGTCCTGATCCTTATAGGTCCCAACACTGATCCCTGAGGCATGTCACTTGTAAAGTCCTGATCCTTATAGGTCCCAACACTGATCCCTGAGGTATGTCACTTGTAAAGTTCTGGATCCTTATAGGTCCCAAAACTGATCCCTGAGGTATGTCACTTGTAAAGTTCTGGATCCTTATAGGTCCCAAAACTGATCCCTGAGGTATGTCACTTTTTTCAGTGTAGCACTTCCACAGTCGATGCTTTCATTTAATGCTCTGAGCTGTCATATGATTTAATGGGAAAAGATCCTTTCTTTGAATTTCTGACTGAAAGACACGACTCTAATTTGAGTCTAATTTACTTAACACTAACCTACAAGTCTCAATATTAGATAAATTTTACACCTTCTTCCAATCCATGGGTAGTATTTTACATAACATAAGTTATATATCTCGTCTTGGGTCTTTGTTGTCTGTATATTATAACATGTAAATGTCCAACACACCATGATCACCCGCCGGAACAGGATTGTCATGGTTTATTGAGTCTCATTATCAGTAATCATTTTTAATGTATATATAAATACTAAATCAGTATCATTGTTCGATTTATGTTTATTTACAGATGAAAATGATTACAAATGATCTCCTGGATAGAGAGAATCTTACAAGTCAACTAACTCCAGTCTGGTCACACATAATTTCAAAGAGAATGATAGTCTTATTTGAAGCAATGGTAATCCTTTATTAAAGAAATTAATTTATTGCCTTCAAAATCCCAACCTATATATGTTTCATTTTTGTTTTGACAAGAAAAAGATATACATCTTTAAAATATTATTATATATTAGAAATTATTTTAACTACAACTTTTCTTGAAAACAGGATGAAAGAATATCAAATTTCAAAGCATAAAAATCCTTATATGGGAACAAATTCTACTATGAATTTCCACCAAGTTTCTCTAAAACCCATATGATTTGTGATGTGCTGTATTCTTGCCTTATAAATGTTGTTTTAAAAAGTCACATCTGTTATATCTATTTTAATAACTTGAAAAAGAAAATTTTAATTATATTATTTTAATTCATAATGGTCAAAATTACACAAAAATCTATTTTTAAATTACTGCTCATGAAAACTGAACAAACCAGAGATGGTACTTTGTCTAAATCTGGGTCTCTGTACTGCAATATAGATGTGTGTGGTAGTTTATAAAGAAATGTAGATATTGACTGCTTATAGCACCAAATTAATTACTGTTCAGCTACACCCCTTTTGTCTCTTTCATTCTTTAAATGCAAGTCTCTTATGTGTCATTTGATGGCCTTTTTTATCACGTTTCAATTTTTGTTTATTTTTTAGAGTGTAACAAATTAATAAGTGATTACAATCATGCAATCCATAATGATTCTTAATATCGTGATGTCATAAAAAAGGGAGATTTTAATTTGATCTCTAACATCACATCAGATATGATACAGAGCCAAAAAAATGCATTTTGTGACTTACATAAAAACTTTTTCAGTTAATTTCCTTATCTAGAATTTACATTTTATTTCAGACCCATTTATGAGCCGCTTTAGAAAGTTTTAATTCCAGCACATCGAAGATGAGATCCTGATATTTATCATGAAGCATTTCAAATTGTCTCAATGTTTGAGAAGACTACAGAAACACTAAAAGAGGGACTAAGTCCCAGTGGATGATGATCTCAATGATTAAATCTGATCTTTTAATGGATGTACTAAGTTGAACATTTTGACCATTATGAACCAGATTGTGACTTGTATTTCTCTCACACACACATCACACACATACGCACCATAAGTCAACGTGTTCGTCCATCACACACATACACGCCATAGGTGAATGTGTCCTTGTGTCACACGTCCACACCACAGATGAAGAGTCCACCTACTACACATACACGCCATGCGTGAATGTATCTAACACACACATACACACCACAGATGAGCATGTGTCTACCACACGCTAATGTCCATTGCACGTGACCGAGTTAAATACGGGGGGCTCTCATTTGTGAACCATGCCCTGCTAACTGGCACTATGATGCAAGGTGGATGGTAAAGTGGGGCGCTCCTCAAGCTTATCATATTCCAGGTGAAACTCTTTTGGTACTTTTCGCCAGCCCTGCGCTTCAAAGAAGTAGTATGTGCCACGCTCATATGTATTGGTCTTAACAATTGGCTCCAAACCCGGTGCTCGTGTCATCCACACTCTTTCTTCCTTATGATAACGCCAGTCCCGAGTGTACCTGGGAACAAAGGAAACACCATAATAATTTTGGATATGGAAAGTAGGAAATTTCCTGGCAGAAAGAGATCTTATGAGTACAATTATTTTTCCTTTTAGACAGATATTTTGTTTACAATTCAACTTTATAAGACAGACTCTTTATCTAAGATACAATTTTATAAGACAGACATTTTATCTAAGATACAACTTTATAAGACGGAAACTTTATCTTAAGATACCTCTTAAATATTTTACCAAGACATGAATGCCAACACTCCCAAGCAAGTATCATTGTTTGGTAAATTTTTGACACCTAACTTGGATGTTAAATCAGAGACCCATAAACCTGGAGAAATTAGAGACATTCTTAATGAAATGATGGTGCTATAATCAATGATGTTACCATAACCTTAATAGAAAAAATTAATGAAAGCTGAAAATTCTTACAACTCAAATGCTGCAGCGAGCTGAAGAACGTCTCCTCCATTCATGTAGAAGAGATAAAACAAAAGGTCCTCACCATATCTGTTTAATTTTACTGGAGCAAGCTGTGAAAACCAAGACAAGGGTGTTACTGACAACAAAAAGTTGATCACATGACACGGA
The DNA here is from genome assembly GCF_031769215.1 of Ylistrum balloti. Taxonomy (NCBI): domain Eukaryota; kingdom Metazoa; phylum Mollusca; class Bivalvia; order Pectinida; family Pectinidae; genus Ylistrum; species Ylistrum balloti. Next base: position 177,697 of record NW_026782885.1, read on the forward strand.
AGCATAAAACCTTTCAGGATAGTATTGCATTAAGTTATTTAAATAAAGGCGATTATCAGAGCAAGGAAACAATTTAATGTCTTGTATGGGATGCCTGAAGGTCAATAATAATAATTTTAATATTTGACAAAAAAAGGGATCAAACACAAAGACAATTCAGAGTTCAAATATTGGCAAGAGCTCTTTGCCATATTCCTTGTCTGTATATCCTCAAATTTTCCATATTTTTTTCATAATTGATTTAAATTATGATAACTATTTCACTCATTTATTGTTGACTTAGAGCATGGAAACCGTCCTAGACTGATTGATTTGTCCCAGCTCACTTAAGGTATTGGAAAAGAACTTTTCCCCAGTGTTTAACACAGGATAAAAAATCAATCTTATTTTGTGTGATCTTATCTGTGACCAAATATTGTAATTCATAATAAAAAGTTTTTTTTTTTTAAAAAAGAATCAAAACAATAAAGAAAACACCTGTCAAAAGAACCTTAATTCAAACTCAAATTTCATGAAACTCAGAGAAGTTTACTCTAATGCAAACCTAACGACTGCATCAGGCATAAGTACAAATTTTTCTCTTGATGAAATATGTGGGAATGGTAGCCTGCTGGAAAGAATACTGAAGGTCTGGTGCACACACACTAAGGCCACTTTTACATAACCTGGTTGAAACAGTTCAGGTGGTCTGGCATTATTCCACTAAACATGAGTGCACATGTACTGGATGTTGGACCTGATATATGCAATTCCAAAGCTTTTTTGGAATTTCTGGTCATTCTTAAAACAATTAATTCAAATTAAGATACAATTCATTTCACTTAAACGTAATAGCACAATGTTTCCAGAAATGTGAGTGCAAAGACCCTTCTTTATGCTGAAATTCTGAAAACTAATGTTATTCAGAAAGTTAGCTTTGAATAGGTATGACTGGACTCCTCAATCTGCACATGTTAAATATTCTTCAGTCCAGCCTCAGTCCCGGCCTGTACCTCACTTTTTAATGCCGATTCAAGCGGTCCAATCATTTCAACTACTTATGCGAAAGCAATCTAAGTAGAGGGTGACATCCTGGTCATCTGGCTATTTATTTTCAGCAAAGTCAATAAGAATTATTAGGGGAGATAATTCCTACAGTATTATTCCTATCAGTATGAGTGAACAAAATAAAATCATACAGAGACTTTTTAAAGAATTCAAGAACTATCATGAAAATTTCTCTATTCAAAAAATGATATAATTCAGTTCTCCTTAAACATGACATTAATCGCTCTATAAAATTAGAATGATTTACACTCAAAAAAAGAGTACTGTATTAAGAACTGTGCTTAATTGATATATACCTTGTCACGGATGAAAATGTTTGTGAGGTATTCTGCTGGCACATGGAAATCTAAAAGCATGAAAGTAAAAAAAATCAATTATAAGTATTTCATAATAAAGCAAACTTCAAATCTAAGTCCACTTATCCCCAAGAGTAACCCTTTTTCACATTCTTAGAATTTTTATCAATCACACCCAAAGAATCAACAAGTTTCAACTTTATATACACAAAAAAACAATTTGAAATGGAAAAAAGGACTTTGATACATTATGAAAATTTTTGCATTCTGTTTTTTGGTAATATAAATCATATGGATTTATAGATGACATCCAACAACACACTATTCAAATATCTTAGGGGCACTGATAATTGAAAGTATTGTCAGGCATCAATTCAGACAAAAAATTCTTTAGTATAAAAAAATCCAGAAAAAAAATTATATAATCATGCAACTTTTATGATAAATATATGAAGACAGATAAAAGTATAAAGTTCAGGTCTCATGCTTTTTACAGCTTCTAAAAGGTTAACAAGCACTTCGGTTTGAAAATAGTAAAACCAGAAAACGTGTCAGATATCAATATGCTCCAGCTCCCATGCATATTAGTATCATGGTTTCATAAATTTCCAGGGGGCAACAATATGTCATTTAGGAGTGTTTGTCTTCATAATCTCAGGTCTGAAGGGTGTCGTTCGACATTCCGTACCCCGAGGTGTAACCTCAGATCTGAAGGGCGTGGTTTGGCGTTTCCTTACCCTGAGGTGGCTTGTGTTTCTAAGGAAGCACTAGACCAGTCTGGGTTAATAAGGTGGTGTCCTCAGGCAAGACACTTGACACTTCATTGATCTGGATGGCTATGATGTACCTCAATATTTTTTTAGTGAGATAGCCACCCGTTACTTCAAGGAACCCCACCATGAAATAACCTGGCTGTTCTTGGGGTAATAAAATCCCGTACATAAACAAAGAAAATATTGGTAGTAACTGACCATGAAACCCATAGACAGGACATCATCCAAGATATCATTAAAGTCGTCTTTTGTAAAACGTTTGACAAAAATTACTAGCTGCTAGAGTAATGGTGTTGATTCTGGATGACACAGAAGATCGTCGGACCCCCATTCCCGCCTCATGCAAGTTATCTATCATACATAACATTCATCAGAATTCGTGAATACCATACAATTGTACAAGGTATTATCAGAGCTAAGTGTAAATGATGTCTAAAGTCCATTAAGCAGCAAACTTATGTCACAGAAACTTACATATCATACCTTGACCTGGTGAACTTCACACCATGTCTCATTAGAGAAATTGAAGCTAGAAATATAGGTCACAGCGACCTAGATAAGTGCAGAGTAATGCAAAAATCCCAATAACGTTTCTGTATGTAAGGTTTTTGTTACTTCAGATTTTAAAGATGTAGAGAAATTGAAGAAGATGAAAAGTCTAGTAATAACATAATACATGTACAGACACCAAAGGAAATTATGTATCAAAAACGATAATGATAAATTCAGGTTTCTTGAATTTTCTCAGTAAAATTGTTTGTGGAATTTTGGTATTAGACGACATTATACAGAAAGTAAGACGTATGAAATGAGATAAATCTTCAGAAATTTTGCTTGGTAATAGTTTTTAATAAACTTCTAAAAGCCAATAAATATTAAATGTATCTACAAACAAATCAGAACTGTTTCTAGCTGTCAGTATCTAAAACTGAATTGGAAATCCCTAAAAATACTGTATCTATCGTACAGACACAGAACATTGTTAATATTGAAAAGTCAGCAATACAAGGGCATCTAAGAACCCATTCAATGTTACAACCTGCATTCATATAATACATGCTTATTCAAATTCAATCTAGGCATCTCAGAAGTGCAAAAAAACATGAAAAAAATTAGTGTGTATAAAAACTAGTATTAATCATTTCAAAACCAAAAAGATTGTTTTTCATTCATTAGATAGGTGGAAAACGACAAAATTGCAAACTCAAAAAAAGAAATTGGGAAATTATTTTTTTCCCTGAATATTCAATTAGAACACTCAAACTACAAACACTGAGACAAAAAATTGCAATCAGGGACATAATTATCCAAAACACAATACAACAAAAATATACATATATATTCACACGTGCTAATGTTATTGGTTTTATTTTTTCTTTTTGCAAACAATTTAACTCAAACTTTACGTTAATCATAACACACTCATATGCATTTTTTTCATCTAATATGCACAAAAAGCACATAAGTCATCCGTAACTAGCCAACCAAAGCAAACTGAGATAGGATGGTGAATGTGAAATCAGACCTATATCCTGTGGTCTGCACGGGGAATCAGCCCACGGCGATTGAAATGTGCTGTACAGATTTCTGGAAAAGTCACAGGAACCAAACTTATAGCGAGACAACAACAGAATTAAACGTCTCTTGCCAAGGCTAGTGAGCTTCAAAGAGAAAATACTCGCCATGGAAAGAGGGCTTATTTCATAAAGCACCTGGACGTTTCACCTTGCCAAGGGAGATCACTCTGTCAAGCTAAAAGGAGGGCGAGATACATGGTACAATATGTAAAATTGCTAACCTATATCCTGAGGTCTGCATGGCAGGTCAACCCAAGGGGACTGAAAAGTACTGTATAAGTTTCTGCAAGAATTGAAAATTACAAGTTAAGATAATAAAATATATGAATCCGAAAGGAACATTTGATATTCAATTGATTATTTCAAAATGGAACAAAGAACTGCTGCCTCTGAAAAAAACCAACAGTTTGACTGACATCGCTGAAATGGTAAAAAAAGATATCTATGTTCTAAATCTTTTTTTCTTTTAGATATGTCAGAAATACTTAAATTTCAAATATTGTATATTTATAAAGGTAAATTTTTACATTAGGATACATCTCACTTTCTCCAGCTCTTCATAAATGTGATAGCGTTGGTCACTTCTTACAACTGATACCATAATATAATTTTTATTCTCCCATACTGTTACAAGCACCTTGATCAACAAAATAAAGTTTCAAATAAAGCTAAAATAGTAAAGATTTACAATGTTAGATGGCCCGTCTTCATCACATTGACTTTGGTGATTCATACATGAATCTGAACGAAAACCTTTGAGAATCCTCGAAAAATCTTCGTAAATTCAAATAAAAAATTCCGGAATATTCAATCTTATGCTCTTATCTTATGCAAAGAAATAAATAACTTTTTGAAAACAAATAAATGTATTTAGTATGAATAACATTGTCAATACATGTTACAATCAAATGTCCTTGACCTGTTCCAGTGAATTTTTTTAGAGTTAAAAAAATCCCAAGTACTCTATAATCGCAAGATGTCCATAACATTTCAAAATTTTACTGTTAGTCTTTATGTTAAGACCTGAACATTTCTGGAGTTAAATCTATCAATCTGTATGTTTTGTTAATCAAACATTCAGTCCTGGCAAACTTATGTTTTCTCTTCAATGTTAAATTACATATCTAGCCATCATGTTCATTTCCTTCAGCTGCTAAGTAATATTCAGATCTAGGATATTTACCAAAGTATTTAATATTATCATTTTCTGAAGAGATATACAAATTTCGTAAAAAAAAATTGTGAATTTACTTACAGCAAGTTGAATGAAACACTATTTCATTTTTTTTAACATCAAAATTACATCTAATCCAGAAACTTAATACACAAATGAAATCAACTTACTCTGGTGAGTTGAGATTCAAACCTAACGTTGTCAAGTCAATGCCAGGAGCTAGTGCCACCAAGTTTGGGTCGTTTTCAGCTGCACGGATAAACGTTAACAATCCCACAATTCCAAACTGGTCCGTAACCATACCCGTGGGTATATTTGATACTGTACCTGAAGTTTACAAAATATGACAAAGTGAACTAGGTTCTGAATATCTGATGTATATTGATAGTCAAGATTTCTTTGATTATAAGAACAAAATATTTTAACAATATTTCAGTGACTCGTGCATTTGATAATATTCAGCCAATATTTCGTACAATATTCCAAACTGTGATTACCATAAATCTGACGCTAATGGACAGAACAATATTTATCTTTTACCTTTTTCATGTATAAAAGTTATGAAAGGTCACCGATAAATCTATCAATTTTCTACAGCAACCTTAGCCCAAGCATATCTTTGAATATGGCTGCCACCACACAAGATTCCAAAGGTTTTCATTGCAGGTCTTTTGTAAAATAATCTCATGGCCATTTTGAATCCTTACAAAAAGTTTGGGAAAGACTGACATACATATAAATTTACAGCAATAAGGTACATTGTATGTATCATTACACAACTTATAACCAATTCACTCACCATCTGGATGTGTCTGTATACCACGTTTTGATTGGGCGTTGTTCGACTTGTCGCCTGGGAACTTCCCGTCTTTACTTACAGCCTGCTCATACGTGCCTGTAGCTACACTTGTAGGCTGTAAATCACAAAACAATTATTCATATTTTATTCTACAATATAATACTGCTGCTGTCCTAACATACCACTCATTTAGAACAGATTTCCATATAATTTATCTCCCTTTTCAATTGACTGCCCTTAATAAACTTTACAATTCTAAACATTGCTAATTACCACATACTTCAAAATACAAAAACTCAATCTAATTTCTCCTGTCACGTTTCATTACAATGTCAAGACAGTAATCATTATCATAATGAAGGTCAAATAAAAAATATTACACAAAATTATCCATGAAATGGAATCATTTTTAGGATCCAGTAAAATCATTAATTTTTGAGGGGATTTATTTTCATTTATCTCATAGGTACTCTTAATCCACAAGTTCATATTCAATAGGTGTGAGTAAATTCATTGAGTTATATATATTTACCAATAAAATCAAGTGTCCACCGAAATTGAGCACCACAAAAATATATGATTTTATGGGAAATTAAAAATGTTCTGATGCCATCTATTTTGTAATGTACTCACCGTTTTACGTGCCCCTTCTCCTGCTGAACTTGATGGAGGATCTGCAGAAGAGATTGATTCAATGATAAAATAGTTGTTATCTTTCCACTCAACATAGATTTTATAGAAGGAGAATGTGAAAAAGTATGTTAACATCTCCTACACTACAACATCACAATTGAACCAGCGGACAAAAAACTTATCCACTTCTATTTTCAAATCAGTCTTGTAGGCTACTTTAGTTGAAGTATATGTTTATTGTCTAGGCCTTGAACCCCTGACCCAGAGGTGGAAGGTTTTTGATAAAGATTGTGAGATGCACTCGTCCACCATGGCCCTAGACTACTCTTTCTGGTTATAATATGTACAGGTCTCTATACATGGGATATAATCTGATGGCACTATATTTTTGTTTCTTTTTGGAAATATTTAGAAAATATTTACATATATGAAAAGGTGATTTTACACCCAAGTAAAATTTGATTGGTTGAAGGATTTAATCCCTCACAACAGCTAGGTCATCTGTCAGGAACACTAGCTAGAACATCTGCTGGACCTGAATAACTCCTACAAGTTATTATAATATACTTCAGCATTTAAAAAGACAAAACTACACTGATTGAGAGTAACCTATCACTAAGCATGATTAAGGCTAAAAGTTATCTTTGTCCACTCACTCTGAGCACCAGGTAAGGCTGGGAAATCCTCTTGTTGTATCTGGAACTCTGGTGTCTGGTCCATTACAGGCTTACTCACCATACCAACTACAACACAAACATAAAAGTTACCAGCAAAAAGCCGATTCTAGCCAATACAGTTATTACTGACCAAAAATCAGTCCACATCTGCTAATAGATCCATTTATTTTTACTTTCTGTGAACTGTAAATTACTGAATGCAAATGCTATTAATCTCTAACAAGCAGATCCCTTCATTCTGTGGCTGGGACACGGTCCTGTCCTCTCCACTATTTACCCAATAAATTCAGTAACCATCTTGTGTGTGTAGTGAGCCTAGCTTCAATCAGGATAAATATTTCACAAGAACAAACTCATATTTTTAGTTAAATTCACAAATCAATTAAAACAAGCAATAACAAACTTAGAAACCCTCAAATAACTCCAATCTATATATAAGAACCCTTTTCCAAACAATTTTAAGTGAATTTCAGTACAAACAATGGAAAGAATCTGGAAAAAGGAGCAAAATAAATAAATAAATAAATAAAAGAAAATTATTATTTATAAAAAGATTCAATTGAATTTTGTTTCAAAAAGTTTAAGTTCTTTTCAAACTGAGATTTCAAACAGAATTAAAATTTTTAATTCTGTTATCAAATAGATATGTTTTCACAATATCAAAAAAAAACACAAAATTTTCAAAAGGTAACACAAAACTTATTTGAAATAATTATAGGAAAATTCAATTGAATCTCAAAAGGAAAGAACAGATAAAGAAATAAACTCAAATGTACATGTGCATTTGGCACAAAATGAAACTGACATTTACCGTAATTTCTTGCAGCAGGTATCGGATTTGACGGCATGCTGTTTCTGTTGCCAAGTGTTGGGAATTCAGAAAGGTCTAACCCAGGTTGTGAGGAGTCGTCAGTTCCAAAAACTGTCAAAGAAATAATTCATTAATGGCAAGAAATTTTTGTGGAATGAAAGGACTGTGTCCCTAGTTCCATTTCACAAAATGATTTCCTTCCCAAAAACTGCACATGTAAAATTCAGACTTCCATCTATTCATTAATAAACTTGCTTTCCCAACTTTGATTTTCTAAAATGACAAAGTTTTAAACAAATTTTAATTCAGAAAAAAAACTGCACTGATTAATTGAGCAAAAAACATATGTACCCAATGTACATTGTTTATTGAAGGTATACACAAAATTTGTACGTTTTCATCAGAAAATTTCATTTCTTAAGTCATAATATTTTAATTATGCAGACTTTTAATACAATATTGAATATGAAGATATAACAGTACCAATGAGCTGTGAATCAAATTTGATATGCTGTACCACTTAAATTTTTTTTAAAACTGATCGACAAATATTCATCTCATCCAGATTATGACTAAAGTCACTGAAGCATGAAACGTAAGTCAAATTAAAGGAAACCAAGAATTATATATGTAGAACCAGTTCTAGGTTCATAGAATTCCTCTTTGAAACTAAATTTTTAACAGTCATGTAAGGATGAAAAATCAAATCAACATCACCATCCCTATTTGTATCACTCATGGAAGTATTATATGGACTACCCAATTTTTCTGAATCAGATGAAGACAAAATTTCACCAGTCAGCACCAAAATGTTAGATTCATAAATGCAAATGATCAGAATAGTCTTCTTATTTGTTACAATTAATCTATACGAATTTTCCTACGGCAGATGAACAAATGATAAGTATGCAGTACTGTGCTTTTATGCAGTAGAAATTGTCATATTATTTCGAAACAGTTGATAAGACAGGATGTCACTGAAAACAAATGATTTTATCGGCAAACTCTGCCATTTTCTGTTTACATCGTATTTTTAAATAATTTTCCACCGTTCCCCCAAATCTTTTCACCTCTGCTCTGAAAGAATCACAAAAACCAATTACTTCTACAAAATCTACGATGAAATGACTTACTCTGTCGACTACTTTGTCCAAAGTTGTAGTTGTTGTTGAGACTTGACAGGGGAGTACTTGAGCTGTTAAAGTAAACAAAACATTTAATATAATAACACTTTTATCAAAATCAACAATTTACAGTTTAAGTTTGTTGATTCTCACAACAATGGCACAGTTATAATACATAAACATTTAACACAACTACGATCCAAACAGAAGAAAATCCATGAGAGCTGCAAATTTTTCATAAAAACTAGTCTATACCATCATAGCTTGTTTCTGTATACCGTAAAAACCCACGTAATGTCCGCATCTGTGTAATGTCCGCACCCTTTTTTTGACACAAAAATCTGGGGAAAAAACCCACCTTCCATGTAATGTCCGCGGGTAAAAAATGCAAATTGAAGCTGCCGATTTCATTTCACGTACGCTAATGTCGTAATGGCCGAGAGCATGTCGCATTGTGTATAACTTACAGGTACCATTCAAGAATTCACTTAATTGTTTATAACAACAGTTATTCTCCATAATGGTACAGTAAGCTTACTAGTATGACAAGTCCTCATTTCGATAATTGGTGTTTTGATAAGGGTTAGCCCAGCAGTGTTATAAACAGCTTGGGTCGTCTCCTCACCTCGAGTGTGAGTGAGTGACAGCGTGTGATTAGCCAATTAACGATAACTATACAGTAACATGACCCGCCCATGACCCACGGCGCCACTGACCCTACTGACACACCATCAGACGACGAGAACGCCATTTATTACAACGACCAGACAGAGGAAGACAACTTCAACGCCGAGGAGTTCTTCCACAGTGACGACGACGACTTCTGGGGTTTCGAGAAACGCTATTAAACCGGCCTGCTATGTATTAAGACTTTCTGATAAACGATCCATAATCAATAAAACGTCTGATTATTTATTTTATGTAATATTCTTGTACATGTTATTTATTGTTATTTTGTAAATAAAATGTAGAATGAAAATGTTGTGTTATTTTGTATATGCTCATGGGTATGCTTTTTCAATGGGAAAGGGGAATAACTCTAACTTTATTCATGTGACAAAGTCAAACAAAATGGCTTCCTATTACGAAGGACGACACAATACGAACCTGTAACGAGAAATTGGAAGGAATTAACCATGGAAACTATAATAAATAATCATAAATAATCATGTTTGGTTGAGGAAACATCATAGAAAAAACCATAGAACGATAATATCAGGTATGCTTGGCTTTTAAGAACACAATTCAAGGAGATATGATATGAATTGTCGGAAGGAAAAAAGTGTCATTTCCTCTATATCTCTGTAATGTCCGCACCCCCTTTTTTGGATTGATTTTCGGTGAAAAAAAGTGCGGACATTACATGGGTTTTTAAACTGAACTTCTGGAGACAAGATTGTTGCAATATAATGGAGACAGATTTTATCTGTAAACTGATAAGGAGACAAACTGTTCCAGGGCTCGTTTCTGTATCACTGACTTACTTCTGGAGCAAGATTGTTCCAAGGCTCGTTTCTGTATAACTGACTTACTTCTGGAGACAAGATTGTTCCAAGGCTCGTTTCTGTATAACTGACTTACTTCTGGAGACAAGATTGAGGCTCGTTTCTGTATCTGACACTTCAACAGATTGTTCTGGTTTCTGTATCACTGACTTACTTCTGGAGACAAGATTGTTGCAGGGCTCGTTTCTGTATAACTGACTTAAGGAGACCAAACTGTCCCAGGGCTCGTTTCTGTTAACTGACTTAGTTCTGGAGACAAATTGTTCTAAGGCTCGTTTCTGTATCACTGACTTACTTCTGGAGACAAGATTGTTGCAGGGCTCATTTCTGTATAACTGACTTACTTCTGGAGACAAGATTGTTGCAGGGCTCGTTTCTGTATAACTGACTAACTGGGGAGCAACTGTCCCTTGGCTCATTTTTATATCTGACTGCCTTAGGGAGAAGACTGTCACGGGCTTGTTTCTGTATAACTGACTTACTTCTGGAGACAAGATTGTTGAAGGGCTCGTTTCTGTATAACTGAGTTAAGGAGACAAAACTGAACGAGGGCTCGTTTCTGTATCACTGACTTAGGAGACAAGATTGTTTGTTTCTGTATCAAACTGACTGTATAACTGACTTAGTTCTGGGAGATTGTTCTAAGGCTCGTTTCTGTATCACTGTCTCAGGCCTGGTTTCTGTATAACCGACTAACTTGGGGAGACTCAACTGTCCCTTACCTCATTTCTGTATAACTGATCTGATTGTTCCAAGGCTGGTTTCTGTATACTTACTTCCAAGATAGGGACTGACTTACTTCTGGAGACAAGATCAGAGTGTTCCAGGACTGGTTTCTGTATAACCGACTAACTTGGGGAGACTCAACTGTCCCTTGGCTCATTTCTGTATATCAGACTGCCTTAGGGAGATCAGACTGTCACGGGCTTGTTTCTGTATAACTGACTTACTTCTGAAGACAAGATTGTTTCAGGGCTTGTTTCTGTGTAACAGACTTACTTTAGGAGATCAGACTGTCTCAGGCCTGGTTTCTGTATAACCGACTACTTTGGGAAGACTCAACTGTCCCTTGGCTCACTACTGTATAACTGACTGACCTAGGGAGATCAGAGTGTTCCAGGACTGGTTTCTGTATAACTGACTTCCTGTGGGACACCACACTGTCTCTGGGCTCATTTCTGTTCAACTTACTTAATTTGAGAGACCACACTGTCTCTGGGCTCATTTCTGTACAACTTACTTAATTTGAGAGACCACACTGTCTCTGGGCTCATTTCTGTAAAATTTGCTTAATGTGGGAGATCCGACTGTCCCTGGGCTTGTGTCTATATAAGCTATTTAAATGATCAGATTTCTCTAGGATTTGTTTCTGTCTGACTTACTTTGGGAGACCGGACTGTCCAAGGGCTCGTTTCTGAAGATTTGATAATGACTGATTGCCCTGGTTTTGATTCATGACACTTCTTTGTCCCCCGATGGCAGATATAACATTCCTGGAGGAAATCAGAAAAATAATTAATTTAAACTAGATTACAACACACAGCATATACACAAAATGACAATCAAAACCAATTCTTAGTTATGATAGTACCATGATCTTCTGGAAAGCTGGCAAGGGCAGCTAAATGTAAAATTATGAAAATTTTAGCAAAAATATGGACCAAATTAGCACCTAGGATGAAGATGAATGGTTGTTTTTATTTTGCCAACTGATCATAAGTTTATGCCATCTCAACATGAGAAGTATAACACAGGGC